>NC_136007.1:10796533-11016533 GCF_048128805.1 Centroberyx gerrardi | reverse complement strand
AGCGATAGGATTTTCTTTCACAAACAATAGTTCCACCCCGCATGCGCAAAATGGACAAGAAGTTCCTTATGGCCATTCAAAGCTTCCCAGTTCTCTGTTCCTGTAGCCTTTCAAATAAAAGCTGTAAACGTCTCAAAAACGACGCTTGGAGAACGGTTGCATCCATAATGGCAGTTGTTAGTAAGCTCTGCAGTAATGTTATTGAGTTTTTTTCTGTCTATTTTCAATTAATGCTACATTATTAGCGCTTGTTAACTAGCTGTTAACTAATCAAAACAATGTAAATTTATAAAAGGCAATACCAAAGCAACGAAAACTACTTGATTTGCCTGTTCACAAAACCACTACATAGATCCAATCAGAGCCTCTCTCCCCGCCCACAATTGGTCAGAATAGAGCGATTTCCCATCACTTCTTCTTCTCAGCTGCCTCATGCTAAGCGCCAAACAGGACAGAGAACTGGAGGTGGCATCGCTCTTTAAGAAACAGTTAATTATTCTGTGTGTCTCTGCGTGTGTGTGTGTGTGTGTGTGTGTGTGTGTTTTCTAGGGGACAGCGTGGAGCTGGTGGAATACGAGGGCAGTGCAGCGGGTTTGATTCACTCCTTCATTGAGCGTTTCCAAGACAACGCAGAGAAGCTGGAGGCGGACCTCTTGGAGCTGAACAAAAGAGACGCCCCCTGCTGGTGCTGATGGAGATCCACTCCATAGGCTTCCTTCCAAAATACCAACTGACATCTGATTTCTTTTTTTTTTCTTTTTTTAACTGTATGTGACAGAAAACTGATTCTTTTTTTATTGGTTGTTTAAACATGCAAAACTGCCATCAGACTCCATTTAGGAGACATTTCTGATGAGACTGAATGAAAGTTTGTAGTGTAAATGAAGCCACAGGCCTGGAACAGATCTGCTGTAGACATCAGCCAAAGTTTGCAGATTCTAAAAGAGTGCTGGACTAGCATCAGGTCTGTCTTTGATGATTAACAGGATCAAATGCAAATGAAGGAGCTGATAACTGATACTACACCTTCACTCTTTTAGATGTTTAGAGTTCATTCAATTATATAATAGAACATCTTCCAATTAAAATGTCCATTAAGATAATGAAGCCTGGTATTAAAAAAAATTGGTTTTCAATTTCTGACCAAGCCACAAAGTCAAAACTTATCTTTACATATTAATAATTACATGTTTTGTCTATACTCAAGATTAGGTGTTAGGTGATTAGGTGAAGGCATGGGTAAGATTTTACAATCAGCATTTTGGGGGTGAAAATGAATAAATTATGACAGGTTCTGGCTTTGCAGCTTGGCCATAAAGTGAGATGTTTGTCCGGCCTCAGTGTTGGATGATGATTTGACTAGTTATGGTTGCACTGTTAACTAGCTCCTATGGCAGTTTAACGTTGGCTATAAGATGTAGTGTTGATGTGCTGTTGTCTATCTTTGCAGGTCTGTAGGCCTAAGAAGGGTTTTGATTCCATGGAATAATAATCTTTGATGACTTGACTATATATGATGATACTGTCTCTGGTAGGCATCAACCAACTCTGTAACAAACCTGATGTGTTGAATCTGCACAAATAAAATCTGTTTGATAAGATCTAGGTGGTCTGGTTCTTCGTATAAGAAGCATATAGGAGGACAATCATCTGTAACATTTCACTTTTTTATTTTGTATCAAATTCACTCCCAGTGAAAATGAATGAGTGTATTTTAATGACATAAACAGTCCTGATTTGACTTGGCCTTTTCTCAAAATGGCACATTCTTAGTTGAAATCTGAGGATGTGTTTAATTATGTATGATCAATATCGGAGCAGAAAATTGTTGTGCAAGTTCAGTCAGAAACTGAAATCTCAGTTATTAATCAATGTTGCAATTAGCACAGCAGCAGGTACTTAAGTTGGTGTTAGAGAATGATTCTGGTGTTCAAAGCAGTGCTGCTTGAGCCTCGAAAATTTCAACACTGGATTGATTCACACTATATTGTCTAGATAATGTTAACGTTTGTTCTTCCTTTGCATTTTGCATCCCTCAGACTTTTTCTCGAGGTCAACACAAATACCTTGATTAAAACAGTTTATTCTTAGACTTTGAATAATTCTTGTAATTTTCAGTAATGCTGACATCTTAAGAGTTGACCTAGCTTTGCTTCCGGTATGAGGCGACACCATTGTGAGAACTGGCCAAACTTCATGTCTAACAATAGAAATAGACTACTATGGCAACCGATCTGGTGAAAACCTCAGTTTTGTTGTTTTGTCAAAGATTGCTCATCGGTTATTTTTACATGTAGCTCAGAATAAGCACACATTTTAAGCTTGCAGGTGAGTTGGTTCAAATAAACCTCTGCAACAGTAGGCAATATCTTGGGACTTTCCCATCAAAGGGAAATTCTACACTGAAGAAAATCCTGTATGCCATTCTTGTAATTCGTGGACAATTTAATATTTGTTGTACGTGAACAACTTTCTCCCTGAACAGCCCAGGGAACCAAAACACTGAAATCTCTTAAATCTGTGACACCACCAAGCAAATGTTTGATGTTGCCCCTTGACAGTGAAAGGAAGACCGGCAATGTGGACATTAACATTAAAATACAAAACATTTAAAGTACAAAACCAAACATTTACAACAACATACCTTTATTTCTCAAGGTATTTCTAACCACACTGAATGAGAAAATTAACCCTGTGAGCAGCTCTGGAAAACGTTGCTTCATGATATCACATAATATAGTCTTGGCTTGCTTGTTTCTAGCTTTGGGCGGTGCTCGTCCCACCGTCCGGCAGGAGGGGTGAGGGTGGCGGCGTCTCTGCCGCCTCCTCTAGACTGCTGAGGGAACTGCAGCTGTCCGTGTCATTCAGAGCAGAGGCATAAATCTGCTGTAAAAGCAAATCCATCTCCTCCTCTTCCTGGTTTTCCTCCTCTGTCTCATCATCATCATAATCCTCCTCTTCTTCTCCTGCTCCTTTCTCCTCACCTTCTCCTTCTTTTCTTTTCTGATCCAGCGCCAGAGGAGTAGCGGGTGTGTGATAGGCCTCCTCGACCATTGCAGAGATGGATGGAGAGGTGAAGGGAGAGAGGGAGAAGGGAGAGGGAGAGGGCGACTGATACGGCGATAGAGAGGGAGAGGCGCTGGGAGAGTCGCGGGGAGAGAGGGATGGAGAGACCTTGGGAAACAGGGAGGGAGGTGCCTTGGGGGAGAGGGAAGGAGAGAGGTAAGGAGAGAGGGAGGGAGAAAGGGAGAAATTGACCCTTGGAGAGGGCTGCATATAGTCCGAGTCGTCTGGGAATTGCTGCATCGGTGTTGGGGTCGCTGCTGTTGGTGCCTGAGCTCCAGCCTCCTGTGACTCTGGTTCCATCTGAGTCTGGCCTTGAGTCTGGCCCTGCCCCTGTGTCTGGGGCTGGAACTGAAGAGGCTGGGGCTGGGCCTTGGGATGGAGTGGAATGGGCTGCCCTTGGGCCTGGACGTTGGTGTCTTGCGGCCAGGTTTGGATGTCTTGGGTCCGCGTCGGAGGCTGGAGCTGGCTGTCCTGGGACGTGGGGTCGAACTGAGCGGGCTGACCTGGATTAGCTTGGTTCTGACTCTGGACCAGGCCCGGGCCGCCCCCTGCTGCTTGTCCCTGTGTCCGGGCCTTGGCTTTACACCTCCCCTTGGTCTTGGGCATCAGGGGCGGCGGAGGAGGGGGAGCGAGGGGCGGTGACAGGGGGCTCGAGGTCTCTGTGGACACCCGGATCTTGAGGCTGCGCTTGAACATGCGTCGCCTGTACAAGGCGTTCTGAGACTGCAGGAAAAGGGGGTTGATGAAGCAGAGCGCGCCCAAGTTGGAGCCGTAGTTCACCTCTCGGGGGCTGCGCGTCCTGATCGGACAGAACTCCTGGAACAAGGTGGGATTGGGCTTTGATTGGCTGGCGGCGGTGTCAGGTTGGGGTGTAACGCCGAGCTGGCTGGCTGGATCGGGCTGAGGGGCGGAGCTCGTCTGTGGGGCAGCAGGGGGTGGGGCAGCGGTCACGCCACCTGGCTTCTTCTCCTCATCCTTCTGGGCTTTAGGTGCCTCCCGCGGCCCACGGACGTTTAGGTGGGAACTCCAGAATTCTAGAAAACAATACAGATATTCAGTGCACTTTATTTTATAATATGTTTGATTCATTATCATTACCCTGACTAAGGCCATGTCATAAAGCAAGAAACCCAAAGAAAACAACTTGAATTTTCTTTATAAGTGGAATTATTACAAAAACCTCACGTCTGAACCTTGCTGGGTCTGCATTCTTTCTACTGAAGTTGAGACCAATTCATTACCATAGACAATTGTTTCATATTTAATTATAATCAGTGTATTAAACCATGGAACAATTTTAACCCAGAATTAAATCCTTCAAGGCCCATGTAGTTGAGAGGAATCTGCTGGCATGGCACAAGAATAATAATAACAAAGCTACAAAGTGCTTCACAGGGGAAAAGACAGCTGGGAAAGAAATAAAAGAGATAAAACATAAAACACTCCTGCATATTAAAACATTCAAAACATATGGACAGTATGACATCAAGTATTTCCAGTAATAGCAAGCCTAAAAAAGTGAGTTTTTAAAAGAGATTTGGAAGACGCCACAGAAGTGTCGTTCCAGAGTGAAGGAGCCATTACAACTTATCACCCTTAATAAGTTGTGTTCACCTACCTATTCCCATATGTGAGATGGACTCCAGCTCCTTGTGGGATGTCGCCTTGGCAATGGCTTCAGGAAGCTCCAGAGGGAAAGGTAATACATCTCTGACACACACAAACATCCACATCAATTCCTGCAGATCAATACCTACTGACAGTGATCAATGTAAGTGAGAATAGGTAGTAAAGATGGGGAAGAGAAGGGCCAGGAAAGGAGTCAAGAGGCAAGAAACTGAGACGTTTGAAGAAGATGGTCAAGTAGAGAGAGAAGGGAAAAGTAGGGGAAAGGAATCGCAGAAGAGGTGAAGGGAAATGAGAATGAGGAGGAGGACAAGATTTTACCTGCTGACGCAGTAGAAGGCAATGAGTCTTGGGACGTCTGGAAAACTGATGGCTGAAGTCTCCAGATAGAAAGCTGGTGGAGGGATGTAGGAGAAGGAAAGGTTCGTAGTTATCAACAACAACAACATTGTTTACTGTACAAATGTGACTTAGCTTATTCATATTTCTACTTGTCTTTCATGCTGTAGCTCATGTCAAAGCGGTCCTCATTTTTTTTAAATTTTATTGTATCCTGGTTTTAAACTTTGTGCATATGTTTTGGATGTATATTGTGTTTTAATGGACCCCAGGAAGAATAGCTGACACCCTTGTGTACAGCTAATGGGGATCCTTATTAATAAACAATAAGCAGTTTGAATATATTGTCTCTGAGGTCGTATTTACTGAACTTCTGGGCATGTGAGTGCTGACAGGGTGACACTGACAGTCTCTTTCCTTGTCATCTGAAAGGTAAATCTAATCCTGAATCATTTTTTTTTCCCTCTTCTCAACTTTTTTCCCTGTTGAAATCCACCTGCTCTTTTCATGTCTTATCACATGCAATTTTAAGAAGTGTAGTATAATCTTGCAGTGTCATACATTTGAATTTGGAAAACACAATGACAACCAGCTACAGTTACAAAGAGGCCAGATTCAGTCCTGATGGCAGAGTGTTCAGGGTCAGAGGTCAGGGGTCAGGGGTCAGGGGTGACAGGCTCTTACTGGAGTGTTCCTCCCGGATGCCAAACTGCTGAACGAAGGATGGGACGCTGTCGTCTGCCAAACGCACACACAGCACATTTCTCCGGGACGTACGAGACTTACGCACCAGGAACGTCTGCAGGGAAACACAATCCATTACTGAGTGTATGTGCAAGAGAAAGAGATAGAGTGTGTGTGTGTGTGTGTGTGTGTGTGTGTGTGTGTGTGTTCACATGTGACTCTGACCCCAGTCGGTTCCCTCTGCAGTATGTGCAGAGCGGTGGCAGGGTTGATTGACAGCTGCAGCCACACAGGAAGTGACAGCAGGAGGCGGTCCAATATGCTGATGCTCCTCAGAGAGCCCCGCCCCCTTTGATGGCCCACACACTTGCGTTCGGACGGCTGGGCGGGCTCCGGGAAGTCATACAGAGGCTCCTCCTGCTGCGCCATCTACACACACACACACAAACACACACACATACAGGTGGTTATTAACACTCAAACACTCACATATGCATGCTACAGGTGGTTATTACTGCTGCTGTGGCTTATCTTCATAGAGACACCAAAACAGAAAGATGGGTGGGAAGGCTCTGCACACACACACACACACACACACACACACACACACACACAGGTGGTTATTAACTTTTCCAATGGTTTACTGTGGTAGAGGAGGCCGCACACTGAATAAGGCACTAGCCGAAACGTTTGCGCATGATGTTTCTTCTGCATTTAAATCAAATGAAGAAAAACAATTTGCATAATGAGAACATCAAAGGTTTGGAATACCTACTTTTTTTTGACTGTGAACCACCGTTTTTCTACTGCATTAAAGACACCACAATATTAATGTAGGTGGGATGGCTGCACACACACACACACACACACACACACACACACACACACACACACACACTCACACACACACACACACACACACACACACAGACACACACACACTTCCTGTGTAATAAATCTAGGATTCTGCCTGAGGATGGGAACAAGTCCAGACTTGGTCAAGTGCAGCAGCTCAGACGGAGCTTAAGTGAAGTTAGGAAGCTATATAGGGAACAACCGTAGGAATAAAATAAACCTATGAATAGAATACAATAGTAATGCCATAGAAAGCAATGCAACATAAAAAAAATAGAGGCAATTGGCTTTGATTTGATGCTGTAATCCTTTTGTACTTGGCATAGTTTATCAAATAAATGTCCCTCCCTGCTGAAGCTGCTGTCTCAACAGTCTACATGTCAGCATCGGCCTGGGACGCATTCCGGTACAACCTCTTCAAAATATAAAAACCCCCCGTTGCACCATGAGTCTTCCTAGTCTCACTTAACTCCTGCTAGACCTGTTACTACACACCTTGTTAACTTCATGATTCTGTCTAGAAGTCTACATTTCAGCAGCATCTAGGCCTGGCAGAGAAACCACACTCATTTCATTACCTTTAGGGCTTCCTCTTTGCCCCGATCCTCCTCTCGACTCACTGCAAATCCAGTTTATAATGACATGCTCTCGGTGATTTTATTCTTCCGTCAACTTCGCTGTAATGAAAGCCAACTTTTCTAGAAACTCTTGTTGTGTGCCCAGACCTGGAGCTGTCTCCGTCCCGCTCCGTGGCTCCTCCTCCGTCTCCCACCTGATCTCACCTGGAAACAATGTCCCGGGCCCGAGTGGGATTCACGTGCCCTCGAGAGATATTTTTTGGGATAATTATGGAGTGATTATTAGTAGTAGTATTCATAGCAGTAGTAATAGTAATAGTAGTATCATGATTACATTATTACTAGTACAAGTAGTAGTAGTAGTAGTTGTAGTACAATAATAACAATATCTCCAGCTCCAAATTAAAAAATAAATTATTCAATATAGGGCTATTCATTGATTTTTTGGGAGTTCATAAATTCAGACCAAATAGACCCAGTCATATCAGACACAAATGTGAGATGATTTGTAAATATGCCCAACTGTAGACTCACTATAAGAATACTTATCTGGGAAACCTCAATTAACTATCCAAGGGCCACTTAAGTTGTTTCTTTATTTTGTGTGATTGAGATTTTAATTTACCAAAACAGACTATGGTGATATAAAGGGTGTTGAAAACAACATATTCATCATTTATAAAGAAAAAAATAAAATAAAAAAATGTTATTGTGATATTTGGTATAAACCTAAACCTAAACCAAGAACATAATAGTCTTATTAGGAATGTCAGAATACAATGTTACAGACAGAAGTGTTTGATTAATATGAAGGCTTTGTTTGTTAGGAATGAAAGAATGAAAGATATCAAGCAGAGGGCGGTAGTCCAATCGAATCGAATGACGCTATAAAATCCTCCAAGATCCAAAGCGAGAGGTTTCACTGCTGCTACTTCCGTCTTCGCTTAAATGCCGTAAAGGCAAACTAGACTGCTTCTATATTGGCTGAGAGACAATGTGAGTGTCTCCCATTCAGTCCAATATATTCTTTTTCTATTTGATTTAGCTAAACGGAATCAATTTAAGCTACTGAAAGCGTTCCGAGACACAAACATGCCTTTAAATAAGGACAAACTACGGTTCTTGCATAGATTGACTACTGTATGCATTAGCTAGCTAACCTGCTGTCTGGATATTCATTAACATTTTAATATTAGACAGTTGCTCATGTGCGAGACAATTTCCCACCCCAAACTGTTTCGGGCTAGCGGCTTCTTCGAGGCTAGCGTCTCCACAGGCTGGAATAGGGCGTGAACTGTCTTGATAGTTAAATTAAGAACTGAATCAAACCTAGCTGCGCCCCCTATGGCGCCCCTTCTGGTGACCGAGCAGGTTTTACAGAAGCCGGAACCGGATGTGAGGTTTGAAATACAGCTCCAGCACCGCGTTTGGTAAGAAATGTGTGAACTATGTCTGCAAGATTAATGCTTTCCCTCCGTTTTATAGAATATTTAAACTGCGTTAGAATTAACTACTACGCTTTCTAATATCTCATACCATTGTGCAGTTATCTATATAAGTGTTTGTTTTCAACCACACAGGTAAAACCACCACGTTAGCATTAGCTAGCTTAGCTAACGTTACGAGGTTAAACAAAATGGCCAGCAGTGTGAGTAGTTTTGTAGCTAACGTTAGCCATGTAACCCAGCTTACTGTTTACCTTACAAACCGGTTTATGTTAGCGTCTGTCGGTTGTAACGTTGGCTAACGTTAACTGAACAGAGTAACAGCCTGCCTCTAACTCCCTTTGATCCCATTTAGCTGGATTGACGGGAAAAGTTAACCGGATCTTTAGCGGTTCCTGCAATCCTAACAAGATTCTGCTTTAATATAATGATCTCAAAACGGTTGGATAGGTCACTTCAGCTACCCAGACGAATACATAATTATAACCTCGATCAATAACTCGGGATCTTGCCAACAATAGTAAAATGAGTGGACTGAAGAATTGTGCTTTTTAAACTGATTTCTCTCGATGCATTCAGTGGTTGCTAACCAACGTCTCCTGCCTGCTGTTCATTCTTTTCCAGATGTCTGGTTGACATAGAGATGAACAGTGACAACGTGAAGTTGTTTGTGGGGAATCTTCCGTTAGATGCAACTCATGAAGAGCTCAACAAGCTCTTCGCTCCATACGGGGAAGTCCACACCTGCTCGCTGCTGAGACAGTATGCCTTCATCACCCTGAGGGGAGAGGGGGCAGCAGACAGGTATTTACTTCTCCATTCTTATATGGGTTGAATGTACTGTATTTCATTTTGAATATTATTATACACAATTGGAATGAAGAGAAGGAAGGAAACAAACGTTTATGTGTAGGCCACACTGTCTGGTAAATCGCAGAATTGAACTGTCACTATTTTACTAACTAGGCATGATTTGAGCAAAAAAGGATGATGTCGAAGACCTCCACAAGTGGTTTGCCAGCAACAGCCAACGATTGGCAGCATTTGGCTGGTGTTAATATCCTCCCTTGTCAGAGGTGCGACCAAGTCAATTTTGCTCGAGTCCCAAGTCAGTCTCAAGCCCTGAGACACAAATCTCAAGTCAAGTCCCAAGTCTAAATGCAGTTAACCAAGTCAAGTCCATGTCCAAGTCTAAATGTAGTTAACCAAGTCAAGTCCATGTCCAAGTCTAAATGTAGTTAACCAAGTCAAGTCCATGTCCAAGTCTAAATGTAGAACACCAAGTAAGGTCAGAACAAATTAAGACTGTAGTATCAATTTAATATTTTAAAGAAAACAAAATGTCTAGGACTTTTCAATGCAATATCATTTTAATAGTATAAAAACTTGGTGCATCATGAGTTTGATTTCTATAATCAGTTTCAGCTCCAATAAATTCAGTCATTCCACACAAATTCAGAAAACAGAATTTAAATTCAGTCGTCTGCTGGAACAAATCTCATAACTTTAAATGTAAGTAATTTACACAAACACAAGATCTTTTGTCAAGACTTTAGAAACCCTTTCAAGTCATCAGAGTTCAAGTCTCAAGTCACCATAACCTAAGTCAAGTATTCTCTTCATGCATCAAGTCAAGTCTGAAGCAATTAAAATTGTAACTCGATTCTGATTGGAGTCCAAGTCATATGACTCGAGTCCCCACCTCTGTCCCTTGTACATTCCAAATTGTATTCCTATACTTCTATTCCTGCTGAAATGTCTGTGGTAATGCTGCTACTACTGTCAGCTGCAGCACACCAGGTGATGATGGCTCTGGTTCTTCCTCTGCAGGGCCATACGGCATCTTGATGGCAAAGAATACCGAGGCAGGCCCCTGGTGGTGGAGGAATCACGTGCACGCCCACCAAACTCCACCAAGGTGTTTGTGGGGAACCTTAGCTCAACCTGCTCAGCAGATGACTTGCATGGGCTGTTCCAGACCTTCGGAAGAGTTCTGGACTGTGACAAAGTCAAAGGTCAGTTTTATGGCGGATCACAACACAAATGTTTTGTAGGGGTTTTGATGGAAAGTTTATGGCAGCTTTCTAATAATGTGGAAGTGATGTGTCTTAATGTGTTGAAATGAATCAGTTTGTGTGAGTCCAGTGCTGGGTAGTAACTGTAAAAAATATCACACTGTTCAAAATCTGAGCAGCTAATTGTTCGGGGAGCACAGTTGCATCTAGACAGTTTCATGGTTTATCAAGTTTCATGAGTAGAGATTTTTGAAGTTATGTGACAATGAAAAAACATGGGACGGACACATTTCAATCCAAACGTCAGTCGTCAGTGTCTCATGCTAATGCTGAGCTCTGTCCTTCTCTGTACACCCTACAGCCAGATTATGCTCCAACGCTGGCTATGCGTTTGTGCACATGGAGAGGAAGGAGGAAGCCCTGCTAGCCATCGATGCGCTCAACGGGACCATCTTCAAGGGCCGTCAGCTGTCCGTCGAGCTGTCCAAGGCCCAGCCTTTGATCAACCAGATTATGGGCGCTGGAAACGCAGCCAACTCCCCCGGGTCCGGCATGGTTGGGGGTGGAGCAGCAGGTGGAGATGAAAGACCCATACGTGTCTATTGTTTAAGTGTTATGATTTAAAGCTATAGAAAAATGTCCGCACTCACAGTATGTATTTATGACAGTCTGTAATTTGCACAGCAGCAACAGCAGCATACACGTTTCAGCCTTTGGCCTCCTCAGCGTTTCTATTTCCCTAATGGGAGTGACCCATCTATAAACAACCAGGGTCCTCAATTGTCAATCAAGCAATAACCGTGCTTAGATCATAATAAACATCAGAAAATACAACAAACCTATACATATATACAGTCTTAAGTATGGAAAAGCTATGGCAGTCACATTTTCTGGACACATTACCATCAGTCAGTTTTATAAGAAGCAGGACAATGTTCTCATTCAAACCCTTGGGATCCTCAGTGGGTGCTCATGATTTAAAGCTGAAAACAAATCATGTTCTGCTCCCTTCTCCTCACAGGTGCGCCCAGAGAGGGCCTTCTCCCCAGACCTCCTCCCTCACTGGAGCATCACCAGAGCCAAGCAGCCGTGTTAGCAGCAGCTGCAGCAGCCGCCGCTGGACTGCCCATACAGGTCAGTTCATTCTCTAGCGGGGCTTCCACTGTCATGGAAAAACGCCAACCCCTCATGGACTGAAAATTGTTTCTGGCCTCGTAACAGTTGTGCAAAATGATACATATTTGGCAATTTGCGAAATATCATGGAAATTTGTTTGTAATCTTTTATTTCCAACCTGATCCGTTTCATCCTTTTTAATGACATTTTCTCACCGCTCCCTGACTATTGTCGTTGTTTGTTATTTGGATAAATTAGGTTGTAATGTATTCCCAAAGATTGTAATGCTGGTATTTTCCATGTTTCTTGTATCTTGACATCTCAATTTCTCTGCAGGTTCAGCAGAGCGTCCACAACTCCTTCTACAACACCACATCGTTTGATCCCACCTACGCTGCTCTGAAGGGCCTCACGACCGCAAAAGGTGCAGATGGGGTGAACCCTGCCATATATGGTGCTCTTGCCAGCCAGGTGTATGGGTCCGTAGCTGACCAGGTGTACCATGATGCGACCGATCAGGACGATTCTGCAGCCAGCGCCACCATTCAGGAAGCAGAGCCTCCACCGGGGGCAGACCCAACAGCGCTGTTTGAGGCAGCAAGAGCCAAGTTCTTTCAGCAGGGACAGAAGGTATATTAACATTTATATTTTATGTTTATTGATAATTATCACCATAAATACCACTTATTACTAGGGTTGTGACTGTTATTGCTAAAATATCTCTGGCAATATATACGGTATTTCACTTCATTCCAAGAAAGTGAAATGAATTCAATTGAATTGAAGGTTCTGGCAGAGCAGCAGTCAGGGAGGAAGGCGGCAGCTGCAGCGGCATCATCAGCCAGTGACCGGGACCGCAGCCCAATCCGAGGAAACCGAGCCCCACTTCTCCCTGACCCCGTCCCGGGTTCCATGGCCCAGATACGCCCCAAACGCCGCGCCCTGCTGCCCACGCCACCGGGAGGGCCTGAAGACCCCACAGCTACCACCACAGCTGCTGCTGCTGAAGGGACAGATCCAATTGCTAGGTACATGGAGCACATTTTTAATCAGAGAATCCTTGGAAGGAGGCTAAAATATTGCACTGTGCCTGTTGAAGATATTACGCAAATACCAATGGCTTTCTCAACAGCCGTATTGGTATAAACAAGGGAAGAAAAGCTGATTCTGCACATGTGAAGCATATTTCCACCTCTGTAGAATTCATAATTCCAGGTGCCATATATGGTTTGTAGACTAACCTTTACTTTTGGGGTGTGTGTTTCTACTCTGCTCTCCTTTCTACTCTTTACTCCTCCTGTCCTCTCATCTCTTCTACTCTAACCTCCACTCTAGGTGTTACGTGGAGTACTACCAGCAGATGCAGCAGTACCAACAGTATCAACAGTACCAGCAACAGTACCAGTACCTCCAGTATGCCTATACCAATCCCCCTCCTCCACCTCCTCCTCCTCCACCTGCACCGGCCACCACCCAGGCCGCTGGCTACACACAGGCCTCCACCGCAGCCACTGCACCCCCGGGGACATACACCGCACCCACAACTTACGCCCCACCGGTGACATACGCTGCATCGGGAGCCTATACTGCGCCCGGAAGCTACGACACGTCGGGAAGCTACGATGCCTCGTCGGGGAGCTACGACGCCTCGTCGGGCTATGACGCATCGGGCGGCTACGGGGCGTCAGGAGCGTATGATGCAGCGGGAGCGTACGCGTCATCGGGAGCCTACACGGCATCGGGAAGCTACTCCGCATCCACACCGTATGAGCAGACACCCGCACACGGGCAATCCCTGCCCCAGCGCCATGAATACCCTTACCTCCACACGCCAGAACCCCCTTACCGATAGTCCCACCCCCCCCACACCCCTTCCACATTGCAGACGTGTGTGTGTGTGTGTGTGTGTGCGCGCATATGTATTTACATAAGGGACAGTTTAAAGAGAGAGGAAAATCAGAGAGGGAACAAGGCTGTGATCTGAATGTGCTTTAAACCTCAGTTATCTCCCCATTTCTCCATCTTGGCTATTATACCCTAGTCTCTAACTAGCTTACCTGTCAGGTGATTAAGTAAGCGACAAGGTAGATGGCTGTTTAGTTTAGTGGGCGATAATAATACTGGTTAAAAAGGTCTCTGGACACAAGAGGAGACTAATAGGAGAGTTGTTGTTGGAGAATTGGCCAGGGTTAAAACTGTAGACCAAATACCACTTATGTTAAATTTTGTAGAGGCTCAAGTAGTTCCTCAGTTAATGTCAAAGAAGCTAAAATGTTGCCTGGGATAAGGCTAGACTCAGAGGCCAGGGTTAGAACTCACAATCAGGAGCGTATCACTCTGAGATCATTTAGTTTGACTGAAATCCATTCATTTGCATTGAACGGTTGCTTTAGCCTGTCTGTTCTGCCAGATGTGTGCCTTTGCACATCTGTGACAATCCAGCTGCCCAATCGGTAATATTTGTGCCAGAATAGATTTAGCAAAGAACAGTACTGAAATGAAATTGTTTTAAGGCAGTGCATCAACCAGATTTTTTTGATTTGTGCAGTTCATCGTCTACACCAGAGGAGTGCCTTTACACGTGTATTAAGATAATGAAGAACCATCATCCATTAAAGATTGAGAATGAAAGGTTGAGACTCGGTTATGTGCAGGCTGGCCTGTGTGTTCAGTGCACAGCTGTGGAGCATGTTCCAGGCTGCCTTGGTTTCACTCAGCTGCCAGGGCGAGTAGCAGTGGAGACGTAGTATCTTTTAATTTTTTTCCCTCAATGTTTTCGGGTTTTTTCAATCATAGATCAGTATTACTCCGGTTTGACCAGACACCATTTGGATGAGTGTATCATTCAGATATGTTGCTCTCCAGTTAACGATGTAGCACAGAGTAATGTGTTTTTTCTTTCTCATTTTGCCTGCTGGCTGTAAAGGTTATCTAGAGCATACCCAGTGTGTTGCAAAGGCATGAAGAGATTCTCCAGTCTGAGTTAACTGATTGCAGCCCATGAACCCTGGTATTGTGGTACCCACAGGCCGTCCAGGTAACTTGCCAGGGATACCACCAGTCTGTCTTTATGCCTGAGTTGGCATGACTGAGGAGATAGCCAAATATGAAAGGTTGATGTGACAAGAAAAACAGGATAAAAAAAAACACAAAGTAGATGTTTAGACTTGGTTCACCAATAATGTTAAAGTATGTGGTTTGGATGGGCATTTAGAGCAGGTTGCCACTGTGTACCTTGCTTGTGTTTTTTTCTTGGTTAGCCCAGCCTCTCTGCGTGCATCTCTAGGCCTGGACGCAACAAATCAAAAAGAAACCAAGTGAACTCCCATTCTCAGGAGTTAACTCTCAGGCCAGAGCTTTTGGTACAGGCGGTGTGAATCTCTGTATAGAACAATTTTTTTTTTACTCACATTTCTTTGTTTTGTGTTGAATTGTTATCGGAGCCTCCTGTGTGAAGAGTTAGTTGAGTATATCCACATCTTTCTTCGATTTTAGATTATATTCATCAGTTGACCCCAGGTTTTTATACAAGGTGGCAGACTGCAGAAGAGGATTTTTTTTTTTGTCATACTTGTATGTACATATTTGAAATTTTGAAAGCTAGAGAAATGACAGCAATTGGTATTTGGCTAATGATGTCAAAAGAATTTATTGTACTATAAAATGGATTGAAATTTTCAGTTGGTATATTGTTTGTACTTTGTTAAAACATGGTGACATGGCATTGATAGCTGTTAGCTTTTTGTTCACCTCAGTTACTGTCACACCTCTGCTGTCATGGAAACCAAACATCAGTGATTCAGAGGGAATGTTGAACCAGTTTTCATACCACGTTACAAATTGCAGGAAAGTACGATTATTTTTGTGTTTCTCATGTAAATACTTGAAATCTCATTTTAAGCTGAAGAAGTAACGGCAACCAACATTTGGTTTGATAACAAGAATACTGACTGATAATGTTAAGGTAATTGATTGTATTGTATTAAGCAGAGTTAGAGTTAGTGAGTAGACAGTTGAAGTAGGCCAATTGAGTTGTTGTACAGGTTTGTTAAAACAGTGGCAACCTGTTTGGGTGGCAGTGGCTGTTGTGCATAAACAGAAGAGGATTAGCTTCATACTCATAGCTTGTCCAACATATGTGTGTGTGTAGCGTGTGGTGTCAAACCTCCACTGAAACCAAGTATATGAGGCCAGTGAGTGTATGAACTTTACGTGCTGTGGAATCTGACAGTGTGTCGGACGTGCATTGAGTTTATACCCAGATTGTGGATAAACTTTCAGCTTTCACCTCAGTCAAATCCAGAGAGATTTTTTCCTCAACATACTAAACATTCATCTGTTTCCATTTTAATTGAAAGTAGGCAGACCTCAACCATGGCACGTGTATGACCCATCTAAATTGCAGTGTAGTATATGGGAGTGTTGGTGGATGTGTGTTTGTCAAGTGTAAGGTCATTGGCTAAGTCTAGGACTATGAATGGATGATGAGGTGATAGTCTCAGTGCTACAGGTGAATATGAAGGATGTCTGGTGTCTAGCCAGGGCCATTGATATTCCTGAGCAGCAGTCTGAAGGGCTGGTGACCTTTCTCTCTCTCCTATCCCCCCTTCTGATCTCACCAGAAACACACTCTTCATCATGACACATCACTAGGATTACTGGCATTTTCTACATGCATATCCCACATTTAAGCAACTGCTTTACCTCCTCACTAATATCTAGATCTATTTTTATCTGGGTTGTTGCATATTTCACATGTGAACCAGACCACACGTGGGAAATGATACTAATGCACACCTGACTTCACTCCACATGTATTTTCATATGACCTGGTTTATTCCGTTCGTGATTATTCACACATGCACACTAGTTATTCATAATTATTATTCGCCACCTGAATTGGTAGTGCTGTTTTAGGTTTAAGTGACACATAGCCTCTCCATTTCCACATGTTATTCCACCTGCTCCATGTGAACTGTTAGTTGCATGCCTTGTTGTTGCTGCTGCTCCAGCCACCTTCTTCCTCTTGCTGATTATTGCAGCTAGAGTGGGAGGGAGCCTAACTGAGCCCTAGCCCTGGACGTACGCCACACGCACCTGTAGCGTGGGATGGGGAAAACAGCAGCGTTAGGCCTGAAACTGCTGTGGACGATGGGGTGTCCCCCCACTAAGGTAAACACTCAGACCACACACTCCTGCCCCTTCCCGAAACAACACACGTACACACACACAGCCATGTCCACACTTCTTTTGTTCCCTACCCGCCTTCAGGGATGCTTTTTCAGGATTTCAGATTTTTGGACATGCATCTCCCGTTCATTTCTGATGGGAGATTACTTTTTTCCTGCTTTTTGTGTTCCTGATCACATCCCTGCATTTTTCCCCAAGCACACATTATGCATCTGCTCATACATTCCTGCTCCTGACCCACCCACGCACCCACTCACACACCCGATCTTTTGAGTACACATATTCCTCCTTTAGCCTAGATCTTAACCCTAACTGCCACCGAAGCAGGCAGGTCGTTGTCAGCACATCCTGTATCTAACAGCCTGTCACCCAAGAGTACCAGGCAATCACAGCCAGAGCTGGACATGGGACATGTAGATAGGATGGGTTTTAGTTTTTGTATTTGCGCCCCTGGGGCCACTTTGGGGTTAAGTGCCTTGCTCAAGAGCACATTGGTAGGCCCTCCATTTCAGTTGAATAACCTGGCTCAGGATCGGTTGCTGGTTCAACGCTCAACCCCCCTCCCCCTCAAAACAGTGATTTTCAATGCCACATTCAACTTGTATGAATGACAATGAACACGGATCTTATCATTTTGTTTTAAATTACATTTTGTCCTATGTTCTTTGAAATGGTTAATTATCAATAAATTACATTGAATTGAACCATAATTTTTCTGTGTGAATGTTTTGCCATGTTTTAATGTCATTCGCACTCTCAGAAGAGAACTGATCTTGAATCACCGGTAAGGTCAAATGGCCAAATAAACGTCACTAGGACTTAAGAGGTGATGATCGCAAATACTGTCTAAGTAATGTCTTATTTTGAGGTGCTTTGTTTGAAAGTACTTATGGAGAAGTCGTCAAAGAAATCTATCAGAGCTCAGCATCAGATGACGTTTTATTCCATTTTCTTCCAAAAACATCAACCTCTGCTTTTCAAATAAAAACCAATAATTTCATAACAATGCAAACCCATTGTTGATAATAATTCTATCACTTTGATGTACAAAAAAGGAAATGAGAAGAAATTGAAGGTATGGACCCTCACTCCCTGCTAACAACAAGACTTGTTCATGGACACTGCTATGTTTCATGCCCGCAACAACAATGAACAGTTTACAGATGGACGCTAATGAGTGTAGTTAACGCAGTATACACAGTACTGAGGGTATACTGAGCTCACATGATGATTGGGCCTACTATGTACATAAATGGACGAAGACTGAAGGGTGGAATGTGAAACTGCATGAACATCATGCGCCTTTCACTGGCTGAACAACATGGAAATAAGATTTCTTCACTGGTAACATGTAGGTCTGGTTTCCAGCAGCCAGATTTCACCAAGAGCTAGATTCAGTGATGACTCTTATAAGGGTCTGTTGAGTAGGGACCCTTATGAGTATCGACGAATCTGTGGATAACGATCTTTGGAGTCTTGCATAAAGACAAGTCCAAGACTACAAAGACCCCATCATTGAATAATTAAGTGCAACTTAATAAACCCTCACCTCTCATCTCCTAAATTTCCTGAAGAGTTAGACTACAGATGAAAGCATAATGTGCGCTGAGTATATACACTAGGAATCAGATTCAGGGGTGATAAATATCTAGAAATCCTTTCTTTTTTTATGTACCTTTTCCTTGTCTGGCAAAAGTTGAGGTGAAGCTCATTTAAAAAAAAAAAAAAAAAAAGTTCCACAGTTGCTCTAACAATTCAGCTTTAGAAGTTTCCCCAAACTACTTTAACAAGACTGAGAAACTAGTCTCAGGATGCTTTTAGGAAACCCAAACCCAGATTAACTATTATAACCTACTCGTTTCCCTGATAGCTTTTCTATCATGTCCGCTTCATAGACTTTTCACAGTAAGGTTAATGAAAAGTAACAAGGAAGGGTATATTCTTGATAATCTAACTGCAGCCTACATGCCACAAGAAAATAAATGGGAGTGTACAAAGACATCACAGACGTAGACATGGGGATACTAAACATACCCATCTGTACAATGTTTGAACAGAGGGGTAAAAAATGGTGTTACTGATCTCATAACCCCTTGTCCAGGTCTGGACACCTGTCTCCTGTACACTTATCTAGTACCGTTTTTTTAGAAATTGTCTAAAAACTAAGGTCATCTTTGTATATTTACCTAAAATGCAACATGGATGGTATCAGTGCTAATAAACTTCTGGCAATCCAAGCCTATATCCAGGAAACCAGTCCGTAGTTGGGTGGATGACAGGGAACAATACAGTCTAATTGATGGCAACAGACAGGACAAGACTGGGCAAACACATGTTTAACACCACACAATGTGGACACCAGACCAAACATGTATTACAGTACTTTGACGTTCAATCACAACCTCCCAAGATGCTGCTGGCAGAGTACGAAAAAGGAGCAAGCATTCAAACACACGTATTGAAAATAGCAACGCTTTAATAAAGAGAGCGGTTTTACAAGACTGCAATGTCTAGCTAGCTAGGTGATGACTGGCATTGACATCCATGGTGTTTTACAAAGATGCAGTTGTGATAACTGGGTTTGAAGTTTGATGGGGGACTTGCAAGTTGCATTTCTGCATGCGAGGCAGCCTTCAAACAGTTACCGAGCCTGCATCTTGTAAAACAGTTGATTATGAATGTCAATGGACGTTCATGTCAAGAGGTAAGTAAAAAATCTCATGGAGAAATTTCCTTAACATTTTCCAAACACACCGGTAAGTGAGAGTTCACACAATGGTCATGCTTTTACCGGGCACACAAGCCAATAAAAAGACGACACTTAATCATGCAAAAGAAGACAGTTTCTTTGTCTCTAAAAATTAAAAAAAAAGAAAAGAAATTCCTTTCGAGTTCTGATATCATCCATCCGTAGTGACCTTGAATAAGAAGAAGCTGCGCTTTGATGATGACTTTGGTGCAAAAAAATGTTCCTGTTTCGAAGAGGACAGACCCTGTCCTGTCCACTCCCTCGATGAAGACACTCTTGGTATAGACCAGTTGTGATAGTTTACCCATGACCCCCCTGCCCACCCCGACCCCACCCCCTCCTCCTCAAGATGGACACAAACATCACAAACATCAACCCCCCACCCACCCCCTCCCTGGATGATGACACCTTCAAAATACAACCATTCAAACACAGATACAGCAATAAATTGTCCCACGTACAGTACGTCGTCCAATGGGGCTTCGATCACTTTACAGAGAGAGCACGTCTAAAAACACATGAAGAGCGTTACCTATATACAGAGGACACAGCAAATTGTAACAGTCAGAGGTTGGCCTAGGATGGATAGAGCTGCGTTTTGGGCGTGAGGTGCCACAATGAAAAGAGCATTCAGCTGACAGAGAAAGACAGACCACCGGAACAAGGGAGTAATGAAGGAGAATGCTACGACGATTTTCCAAAGAACATATCCAAAATGTCAGCTGGCCACGTATTTAGATTTTCAGTCAAAGGTGAAACGTCATCAGAGAATCTCTGCCTGCTTGGTGATTGAGGTTTTCTAACACTGATCTCTCTCTGCTGGTAGTAGAGTCATAGCTGCAGTTACCTATAGGGAGATTGGTTTTGGAGTAGCCAGCAGTTAACAGTTCAGGGGAGAACCATTTACATCTGCCACCAGCAGTTACAGCCGCATTTCTCTGAGAGATTTGTTAGGAATCGTCAGCATGTGCAGCTCCAGTTGTCTGGAGAGGTTCGCTTTAGATTCACTTTAGATTCCAGGAGTCCGATGGTTCGGGGCTTTTCGTTTTTTCAGCAGATGAGTGATCCTAGAGCCATCTTAAAGTGATGTCATGTAGCACAGACTGAGACACGGTTACAATAACACTCATTGCTAAGTTAGTACACACTACCAGCTCGCAAGAGACCTTTCACCTCTAACCACGGTAAGTACACAGGGAGGCTCTGCAGCCTCCCCAAGGAACATGACCCTGTTTATCTCGATGGGAAGGCATGTGCACACAAACATACATACAGTACAGGTACATAGAACAGACACAATCAATAGAAAACGACTTCCTCCCAACCGATTATTGCCCCTTTCGACTGTACATCCCAGCAATGATTTTAAGTTTTGTGCAGCAGAGCGTTGTCCCCTCTTCGAAGGTTTGTGCTATATAATTACCGTCTGTCTGTGGGTCTTGCTTATCGTTGAATCTACCAGGAAAGCCACATCAAGATTTAACGGCTCATTAACGTCTCCCTGTCTCTGTCTGTCCTAATCAGTCCGTATGTCGTCACTGGGCATTACTAGGGTTTGTGATCAACAGACATTACCCCCAGTTACAGTTACTATGATCTTCTTGTTTCTGACTTTTCCCTTTTACCTTTCACTGGCCTGTCCATAAATATTAACACTACCATCAACAAACTCCTCTCCACTTTAGAAATGTCATTAAATTCCTCTGAGTGGACGTGGAACGTCTACTGCTGTAATTACCCTTAGCTAGTTTTTGTGTCCTTCACAAATGTGTTAGAGTAAAGGGCTTCACGAGAGACTAATTTTGGACAGGACCAATGCTCAGGACAGGGAGCACACACACCACACAGGTGGCAGTAAGCATCAGGACTGTTTCTGATTGGCAAGACTGAGAATCACTTCCGTACGGACATCCAATTACCTCTGTCTGGCTCTCAGTGCATTGTTCACTACTTTTAGAGCAGTAAGGGTATAACAGAACAGGAGTTAAGGTTACAAAACAAAAAACGGCATTCTGTACAGAATCCGGACGCGGACTCACAAAAAGTACAAGACTACTATACAGCAGGGACAGCTTCTAAACAGAGTCTACAGATGAGTGAAAAAGACAGTTGTGAGATTGCGTGATGTTGCACAGCTGTAGAGGAGGAAAAAAGAAGGAAATACACAGTGTGTATAACACGTCCCCAAGTAGCAAAGTTAGTGTATGAGGTTTGTTTACATCCAAATGTGATGCCTGGGTCTGGCTCAGTGCTTTCATCAGTAATTCCAGTGCAGTAACACATTGGTACCTGGCAACACAGTAATGACATCAGGTACCTGACATCTAGACATGGGAATGCAAAAGAAAAACGCATACATACCCTACGTAGTTACGCCCACCCACACCTACACAAGCGTGCACACAAATTAAAATCTTTCCAAGTCATATTCATGATGCGAAGTTGGCAATAAAGAACAAATGGAACTCATAAAAGACTCAAACGGTAATGTTGACACAGCACGCTGAAATGTAGAAAAAGGGACACGCGCGCACGCATACACACCTATCCATGTTGCTTCTGACATCAGGTGATGGATGACACACAAGCAGGAACCGATTTGAACGAGATGCTAAAATCACCTACACGTACATACACCCTTGGCAAAGTTCACGTTGAGTAAAGTGCGTGCAAACGATCCAATCAGAGAAAGAGATGCGTGTCCTCCAGGTATGAGTCAGTTGCGGGACGGAGAGGGAAGTGGGTAAGTTAAGGGGAGCAGTGTTGTTTTTTTGTTTTTTTTACAGGAAATCATCAGGATCGGGGAGTCAGGAAAGGGTCGTGAAGCTTCCACACTTCGAGACAGCTGTCAGTCATCGTAGCATCATCACAAGCCATAATCATCGATTTAAATGGACAGCACATTACCCATTCAGAAATAGCAAATCAAACGGAGGATGAGTGGGATTGATATGGGCCTCTGGTGTCCCAGCTTTACAGAATAGGAGACAGAGAGGTGGGCAGCCACGCGAGGAGAGGAGAGTAGAAGGTCAGGTGACAAGCAAACAGACTTCAGCGTTTCATCTCTGGCCCGTTGTTTTCCATCCTCTGGTCCTCTCTCCTTCATCCTCTCCCCTCCCTCTCTCTTTCACTGCCTCTCTGTCCTCTTCTTTCCTCCTCCTGCACTGGATTTGGTTCTGGATTGGTTTGCTTCCACTCTCTCTCTCTTTCTCTCCATCTCTTTCTCTCGCCCTCTCAGCTTTGCTGCCATGGTTACAGCATCATCCCTACATGAAGTGCATCTGCAGAGGATAGTAGAATGGAGAGTAATTTAGTTCAACAAAACACCTCATCAAGTGTTCAGGCATCTATTGACAAGCACATTAACTGCCGCAGTGCTAGCAAAACAGCTTCTCGGGGGCATTTAAGGAAGCAGAATTGCTCAGTTAGCAATTATATTATTCTTGATGCTTTGAGAAATTGGTCAAAGCACACTTGAATGTTTGTTCTCATGGGTGTCTTGCAGCCATACCAACTGATGATTTCTCATTATGAACAGCACTTGGGAAGATTTTTACTGTTCAATTTTAAAGTTATTTGGCTAACTGTAATCCTGCTTTTTTAAATACTGCCACAGCTCACTGAACCCTAGTTATCAAACCATAAAAACAGCTATGAAAGAATATATTTATTATTCAAGCATGTTTTGTTAGGTGTATGTAAATCATAAAGACAAACATGGGAATATGTGTGAATTAAAGGAAAAATCCACCCTTGGATACTCTTACAATGTTATATATCATCAGTTTATGGTGTTCAGTGCAGTGCAACCCCCAGAGAAGAGGTGTAAACTTGTTGTATTTAGCTGTGGGTTATGTGTGGGTGGAAAAAGCAATAGAGATAGCACAGTAAGAGCAAGAGAGCGAGAGTTTTTCCAGCTGAGAAAAGGTGTGAATCGCACCCCTTACTCAAAACACAGCATGTCTTGAGGCTAGTGTGAGCAGAGAAACTGGTCTCTCTGCCTCTTCTACAATGTTTTTCTCCCTGTATGACTGTTGAACATTGGTGTAAAATGGTGAGTCTAGAAAGAAACGCTCTTTGAGGGACTGACACAAACATGTTTTCTGTTAGATAGCTGAAACATTTTCTGCTATCAAACGCTATTGTAGCTGTGCTGGAAATATCTCAACATGACGCCATGTCGGCTGTGTTTGGCCACTAATCTGCGGGAATAAGAAAAATAAACAACAAAATGGACCCAGAAATGCGAGGTAGATCACTAATAACTATGCTGAAACGGTGGATTTTTTCTTTAAGTATGTTTTGGGTGTGTGTGTGTGTGTTACCTGTGTCCCCGGGATGGGTCCGAAGGGGTTGGTGGGTCTCAGGACAGGCTGGTTGTACATGACAGGCTGGGGGGCCATCATAGGAACTCCTCCCATCTGATGGCCCATCTGAGGAGGGAGCTGAGCCGGAAAGAGAGAGAGGTGAACAGGACAGTTGAGTTCAGGTGTAGAGCGAGGAGAAGGAAAGGCAGGAGACAGGGAGAAAAGAGGATGAGGTGGAGGAAGAGACATAAACAATCTCTGTCAGACTTATCTCAGTTCAAGCAGAGTGTATGGATGTGAAATCTCTTAACAGATGAGTTTGTAAGAATAGACTGAAGAGGGTTGTTCCTTACCATTCCATACACAGGCACTTGGGGTGTCGTCATAGGAAAAGCCACTGGTGCTGGAGCCTGTAGAGGAAGGAAGAGAGGGACACAACAGGCGTTAGCATAAGACTTTCTGGCCAGGCGACAAAGCCCAAACACTCATCATAAACTTCATCTTAAAGTGACGTCTTTTTCATATTTTAGCTCATTCTCACTATCATACCATACACCGAATTGACAATTTATGTCAAAAAAAAAGACCAAAAAAAAAGTATATTCTTGTATTTTTGATATCAGAATCTCATTACTTTTACTTCCTGGAAAATGAAATTTTTTAGTGTTGACATCATTGTGTACATAAAAACTCAAACCAATAAAATCACCACAGGTTTTTGAACAAGCCCCGCCCCTCCCATCAAATAAAACTGCCTTTCTCTCCCTAACTGACCTCCCATTGGTTTACACTTTTGAATGATCCCTCCCTGCATCAATCCCCGCCTCAATATCCTGTTTCAGCAGTAAATACATCACATTACGGAAGCAGGATGCTCTCAAAATGCTGTTTCATTGTGACTTTAAGAGTCGTCTACAAACCTAACCCTACTATTAACCTCATGTCTAGTCTGTAATAGATGCCCCCCAAACACACCCAGAACTGCTTTTACATTTACATACTTATACTTTTACATTTAGCTCTAAGTAAGTCACTCTTATCCAGAGCGACTTACAGAAGTGCAACACTAGAATAAGCTTAAATTCAGGTAGCATCCTACCACAGGGGATAAAACAACGGTGCCAAGACTATATGATAAGCAAAAACATTTCTATGTCCTTGGGAAATTCATGTTTCATCAACAAAACAAACAGCCTAATAATAAAACGTGCTTAGTATATAAAAAAAAACAAAAATCAAAGCAAAGGCGTTTTTTAGAAGACGAGCAAGATCAGGTGCAAAAAGAAGAGAAAGTTTGGAGAGGAGGGAAAACAGTCGGTACTTACATAGCCAGTATAGATCATCCCATTCTGTTGAGACAGAGTGGCAGAAAAGAGAAAAAGAGGGAAAAAATAAATTGAGTTTTTAATGTAGTTTCGGAGGAGAGGTCCATTGAAGCTCACACACCGCCAAGCTTTTTCCTACTGGGCAGAGAAGATAAACTTGACCTTTCCCCATTCCTCATGTTCCAATCACATTACTTTCTACTTTCTATTCACGACTATACCGCCTGCTCGCATTCGTGTCAGTAGCTGTCCTAGTCATTTGATGATGAAATGAACAGTTTGAGTTCAATCAGTAAAAAAAATGAAGAGATGGAAAGGGACTGAAGGCAAGAGAAAGGGAGATAATTAGGAGCGCAAAAGACAGAGACACATTGGCGAACTCCTTCAAAAACACCTGACTGCAGCAGAAATTAAGATTTTCCAACAGGTCCATTTGAAGAGTTTCATTCCAAAAAGTAGATATCCAACATTTGGAAAAACTCTGACTTCACTGACAAAATGTTTAGTAGCACTAAACTAATATGAATTATGATATTTTTAAAAGATGCCTGATAACATAGGTGCTTAGTTGAAAGAAAAAAATACATCACTTTTACAGACTGGATCCTCTGTAATCTAGAGATACTGAATAGCAAACAGATTATCATTCTTTTACCAAAATGATTATATGACATTTTGGAATAAATCTCTTCATTTTATAGCAAATTATCTTGTGTACTGAGGTGGCTGTGATCAGACTGGATCAAATTAAGTATCTGCTGCTAAATGTTGTTGTTGGATATTAATTATTTGTAAAATAACATCATCATTTATCTTGACATATTCTTAATACTTAGAATATTTCTCTACACTTGTTAATTTGTTACATTTTATATCTGCTGTCGTAAAGTTTGGTAAATCAAGATAAATAATTGCATGCAAGTCAGATCTGAGTCATAATGTAGTATTTGGAGGAAATTCTTTGCCTTTGAATGGACTTGGAGCACCAGATGGGCACCGCATCAGACAATTCAGATAGTGTCAGGTAAGTTGTCAGTCACAGATCAGTGCTTTTTGTGTGTGTGTGTGTGTGTAAGTTACCATCTGAGGGACGGGCATGGGTGCGGGTGCCATGGGGTGGGTGGTGTGGGTCCAGTTGGTGCTGGTGCACATGGTCTTTGACTGCCAGCCACCGCCTCCTGTTGGCTTCTTCTCTACCAGCTGACTCCACTGGAGCTCCGGCCTGACACACACACACACACACACACAGAGGTGCACGGATACGAACAGGTGCATAGACACACACATACACACAGGTGCAGGGTGTACAAAGAGAGACAGAGAGGATGCAGTCGTGCATGAATCATTAGAGAGCGAACAGGGATAAAACTGGACAGGCAGAGCAGAGTCATTTGCTCACGGCTCAGTTCTGAATGTCAAACAAAACCACTCACTTTTTGGCTGGCGTCCCTCCAAACTGCAGGTCTGAGAGGAGAAAGACAGAGACATAACATCACCCGAGTGGAATTAAGAAAGAGAGAGAGAAGGATGACGGGAAAGGCAGGAAAATGAAAGTGATTATTGAATATCCTGAGAGAGAGATACTCACTGCCAACTAGGTTGGCTAAGGAGGAGTCCAAATCATTGGGCAGCATTTTCCCAGAGTGCAATGGGGCTCCAGGGCTGTGAATTTGAGTGGGCGGGGCTGGCTTCAGCAGGTCACCTGACATTGCCAGGTTACATCAAAGGAGAGAAGCGAGGAGACAAGTCAAGACAGCATGAGGCAATTGGGCTTCACTGTCACAGCGTATTCAACTCTCACTGGTGCGTGTGTGTGCGTGAGTTGATTTGCATGCCTCTGTGTGTGTTTGCATGATTGTGTGTGTGTGTGTATAATCCTACCTCCCCAGGCATTGTTATTGTTGGGCACAGTGTGTGTGGTCTGGATGGGGGTGAAGTTAGGCTGCAGGGTGAACAGCTCACTGGTCAGATTTGGCACACTGAGCGAAGGAGAAGGAGAGGAGAACACAGGTCAGTTCCTCAGAGGGGCATTTTTTTTATTCAACCAGGCAAGTCCATTAAGAACAAATCCTTATTTACAATGACAGCCTGGCGAGAGACAAAAGCCTCTTGATGGGGAAATGGGGGGGAAAGGGAAAAAAATCCCACAAACAGACAAGAAGGCAACTGAAAACATGGTAGAAACAGTAATGTAGCAGTAAGACTTTCCTTCTGCAGCCTTTCTCTCAGCAGTAACTAGGAATAGAACCGAAAGGATCGACTGAATAGAATAGAATACAACAGAGTAGGAGTCGAGTCTCACTGGTTGTTGACGGGTACGACGGGTGAGTTGGAGAAGAGGTCGGTGGCTCCTCCGCTGCTGTTGGCACTGCCCACTGACTGGGTGCTGGGTGACACATTGGGTGTCTGAATGTCAATCACCTTAGGACCGTCGTCCTGCGTGGGAGGGGGCAAAGAGAGAGAGAGAGAGAGAGAGAGAGGTCAAAGTTGGAGAGATTGTTGAATATGAATGACGGTGGTTTGTAAACAGCCCTGCAGTATGCATGTATAAGCAGAGTCTCAATTGCCTCTGAAATATTACATTTTATCCCTGGTGACGGTACCAATTATCCCTCCTTTTGGATATGTCAGCCCGTTTCATAAATATTTTTGTCCCCTGTGCCTTTTTTGTCAATTTGGCCTGCCCTGGATGCCCCTTGTTTTAATGAAAATATACTGCAGAAGGTTTTTAGACTGTGCAGAATCCATTCACATTCCCTTTGCAGCTCTGTAGGCGATGGGCCGGCCGCCAGAGAGAGGCAGTGGATTTGAGTGTACCGATGGATCAATGCACCAGTCAATTCAACATCAACAACGATGTGCAAGGCAGAGGAGAATGCCGAAGTCCAGACTTGTGCACAGTTTAAGCGAGCTATCTAATTATTTCACTGTGCTTGTAGTGTAATGATTTTTTAACAGTTAATTTATTGCACACGGAGGAATCTTTTGGGAAATGGCGAGCACAGGGACAACTGTGATATCGTGGTTTAACCCGGCTCCACGGGAGGCTGTTTTTGGTACGTGGCATTAGCTGTTAGTTGTAAGTCCTACTAACATCACAAAGACTGTAGTGATGCCTGCCTAATGGCCATTAAAATGGGCTGTCAGACCTAATGTCAGTTATGTCAGTGTTTGCTCTCTGAGCTACAGTCCTACATGTCAAACTGTTAGCTTATCTAGACGGTTTTATAAGCCTGGTTAGGATGAGGGTTAACAACTCACATCAGGCTGTGAATAAATGCATTAGTTACTGTAAGGTGTGGTTAAAGATAAGGGGATGTTTTATGAAAAGTTTATCCTGATGCCATTTTTTTCTGATTTGTCAGCCCTGATTTCTACATTTTCTAGTGATATATTACAAGGTAAAACTAATTTCTGTTCGTTTTCCAAGGTATGAATGCTCTACATGTAATCAGCATTTGTTGTCTTTTTAATCCTATTTGAAATGGTAGTAGAACAGCCTGCGTATCAGCCCATATGCTGTAAAGTGTGAACGTGTAAAAATGTCTCACCTTGTGTTGCTGCAGTCTGTTGTCATCTGTCTTGTCCTCCATACGGCTGAGGGAGATCCCAGTGCTGGAGAGAGAGGACACTGCACTGGACAGGGTGCTGGATCTGAGGGTGACACACACACACACACACACACACACACACACACTCCTATTTTTGCAAAGCCAGAATTCACAGTTGTTTCATTGTTTTGTTTGTCCTTTTTACTGATTTACACTTTACAGCATTTTGTAACCTATATTTTGTGTTCTATCAAAGGTTTATTATTATTATTATTATTAGTAGTAGTAGTAGTAGCAGTAGTAGTAGTAGTAGTAGTAGTAGTAGTAGTAATAGTAGTGTTAGTAGTAGTACAGTAGAAGTAGTAGTAGTTGTGGTATCAGTAGTAGTGTTAGTAGTAGTAGAAGTAATAGTAGTAGTAGCAGTATTATTACATGGTATTACAGTAGTATTACATAGCTACTGCAGTACATGGACTGAGTTTACCTGCTAGCAGTGGAGAACTCCTTGATTTTCCTTCCCTCCAAAGAGGCGAGATGCTGCTCCAGCGCCTCCAGCAGAGAGCTAGGAGCCTGGGGGAGGATGGGGCGGGGGGTGGAGGGGCAACATTAGGAGCACAGGCAAGTAGACAAAGGCGGACACACCGCTTTCTCTCACTCCTCTCATTCTCATTTTATCTCCCGCCCTCCCTCTCTCTCTCTCTTTCTCTCTCTCTCTCTCTCTCTCACTCACTCTCTCTCACTCTCACACATACACACAAAGCAGCACCAGAATTAAGACATCACCCTTAAATTTATGTCCATTTGTCTTCTCTAAGATTGGAACAGCTCTTTTGTTTTTGCATTTGGTTTCATCAGGTTTGGTTGACAAGCATGCACAGATCAGCCCTGGATCATGCAAGCAAGTCCACAGCAGGACTGACAGGTCAGGACAGAGCAGAGCGGAGCGGAGCGGAGCAGAGCGTCGTTCCTGCAGGGCTCCAGAGTACAAACACAACAAACACATCTCCTAACCATCTAAGAAGCCCATGCACAGGGGTGCACAAACGCTCTCGTGTACACACGCACGCACGCACACACGCACTCACAAACGGAAAATCGCAGTCCAGAAATAAGGAGTTAACCCGTGGATTCCACTTCATGTTAAAATAAAAATATTACTGATTTGATTTATTTTAGCGATTAAGCAGCAAGTAGTCGGGTTAGAATCAAAATTTTGTCCCAATTCAAAATGAGACACTGGAAGCCAAGGAAGTTAACTTACTGAAAGGCAATTGTCTGGTGAAAACCAGGTATACACATTAAGCAGCTGGACAGCATCCTTCATAGAAAAACAAAGGGATGGATGGGTTCGTTTGGACCACATGTGATACCGAGGTTTTCAGCCAGAGCCTTACATTTCAGCTTCAGAGAACACAATCTAAACACAACAAGCAAACAAAGAAAAGATTTCTCATATACTTATTTTAAGGGGGAAAGAGAGTAAAATGCGAATTCTGGATATCCTTCTTCAGAGAAATCTAGAATATGCTAAAAGTTTAAAAGTAAAACAGACACATATCTAGAGCTCAGTATAGGCATGGGTCACTATGTAGTTGAATAGGGGCATATAGGGTCTTCATAAGCACTACAAACATGACACATCGAGAGAAAAAAGAAAGAGTGAAGCCTTTTTCAATTTATTTTCTGATTTGACATATTGTAAAAATCCAATTATGTGCCCATTGAAAAGGATAAATTGCGTATCAGGCCTATAACATGATATGCAGTACTTATGATGGCATTATGTGCACCTATCCAAGTCATATTTGCAGAAACCTATTTAGTAAAAACCATTCGCTGCTCTCCCCACAGCTAATGCAAAGGGATTTCTTTTCAGGAAAATGATTTGAACAGTGCTTATTTGGATGGAGACTTAATTCTTTAAAGCTTTACTGAGTTTGAGATAAGGAGTTCTATTTCTGTGATAAGCATTTGAATCGAGGGAGATAAGCCTTGATATTTACACTGGGAGAATGCCAGAGAGACCTCTGTTAGAATTCAGGCAGATACTAAGCCCCAATCATAGACATTTAAAATGGAAGTATATGTGAATTGACTAAAAGCTTTTGTAATTCAACTGCATAAAATGCTGCTTTCAAAATCGCACCATGGCACATAGACTAAAATTTGCTCTGCAGTGATTCAGATAAGAAAGAAACTTGATATTTCTGCATAAAAATGCTTAAAAATTGGAATAAAATGGCGCTGAAGGGGTCAAGTTCAAGGCTACAGTAATTGGTTCCTCCCTACTCTAGACTCTGTGCAGAAAGAAAGGAAGAGGGGAGAAGGAGTTAAGGAGAGTGAGGAAGAGAGGAGGAGGACGGGGCAGCTGCAGTGTGGGCAGGTCTGTAGGGTGAGTAGGGAACGGGAGCGTTTAGAAATGAAGCATTATGGGATTGACTTGACTGATTGATTGATTGGTTGATTGACTGGTTGATTGATTGATTGAGATGAGATGTAGACTGACCTGTGTGAGATCGGGACTGTCGCCCTGATCTATCCCAACTCGCTGTGTCACAAAAAAGGAGGAGGGGTAGGGGAGGGGGGAGGGAGGCAAAACAAAAAAATAAACCAAATGTAATAAACCAAGGAATAAACAAAAAACCCAACAGACCACAGAGTAAAAAAAAAAAAAAAAAAGGAAAGGAGGCATGTGAAGGAGGAAGAGGAGGAAGAAGAAGAGGAGGAGGAGGGAGAAAGAAGAATCAAACCAAAGCATTCATTACTTCATGCAGTGGCTGGAAAGGAAAACAAATAAAAGACAACGGAGGAGGAGGGGAGGAGGGTGCATGCACACGCATACAAACACCTATATACACACACACACACACACGCATATACACACACACACACACACACACTGAGATCTGGAGACTGGTTTGAAATGAATGCTGAACACACTGACTGGTTGAACGGGCGAGGCAGATAAGGCAGACAACAGGTCACGTGACTGCGGGGTGAGAAACATCCAAAAGGAAGACACTCAACTAATGTTGACTTTGAACAGAAAGAGAAGGAAGGGGCACAAATGACACAAACAAACAGACAAACACACATTTTGTTAGACAGGTAAATGAATGGGTCCTTAAAGTCAACGTTAGTCTGTTTTTTCTTTCTTTTTTCTTTTTTTTTTTGGATCGAGCTGCTACACCCCTCCGTTACCCCAAACCTTCTTCCAGATAGGAACCAAACCAAACAGTGAGAAAAGCCTTTGAAGATGACGCACGGGGAAATGCTACATAGTCTACAGACGATACAACTGTTTATATTCACTGTGAAGCCTAGCAAGTATTGGAACTATTAATTGGATAACAGCCATTGTAAAATAGACTTAAAAAAAAAGGGAGGGAGGGAGGAAATCAAAAAGGAGGAAGAGGAGACAGAGATAGAGATAGAAAAAATACAGCTTGCTTGGGCATGCAGTGCAGGCATGTGAACAGGCAGCACGCGAGGGGTCCTTCAACTGGAAGCTCTACATGAGTGGCTCTCTGATTGGCTAAGGCTCAGCCGTTAATCAGTGTCTCGGGGTCACGCCCTCCCCAGGTCAGGGCAAGAAACAGGACAGAAAAGAAGAGAAAATCGAAAGGCAAAAAAAAAGACGGGAAGATTAAGGAGAAGTAGCCCCTTGGACGCTGATTTGCAATCAGTTTTAAATTCCTCACAGTTGAGGTTAGAAAATACTGACTGTAGATCAGATCGCAAGGGTCATTTCTAGAGAAAAAAAAACAAAACAAGTCTAGAACGCATCTCAACAGTTTAAAGTGGTTTCCTCCGCAAGTTGTCAACTCTTTTCGACATTCTTCTGGAAAAAAAAAACAGGACAAATTCACAAAGCAATATGGAAAACAATCCGTAGGAAACTGATTCCATATTACACCTGTCCTGTTCAAGTCAATTCAGAGGAGAGGAGAGGAGAGGAGAGGAGATGAGGAGAGAAGAGAGGAGGAGAGAAGAGGAGGAGAGAAGAGGAGAAAGGAGATGAGGAGAGGAGAGAAGAGAGGATAAGAGAGGAGAAGAAGAGAGGAGACGAGGAGAGAAGAGGAGAGCAGAGATGAGGAGAGCAGAGGAGAAGAGAGGAGAAGAGAAGAGATGAGAGGACAGACGAGACGAGGAGAGAAGAGGAGAGGAGAGACGAGGAGAGAAGAGGAGAGGAGAGAAGAGATGAAGAGAGGAGAGAAGAGGAGAGGAGAGAAGAGATGAAGAGAGGAGAGACGAGGAGAGGAGAGAAGAGAAGATGAGGGGAGACCAGCGTAACCCCTTGAGATGCACTCCGGACAGACGCTCCCACCCTCTGCAGTGGTGTTTAGCTCAGTGTTTCCTCAGTGGAGGAGCGGCGGGACGGACAGACGTTACCTCTGCCACTTTGAGGAACTCGGACAGTTTGGTCATCCTGTTGAGAAAGGTCTTGTAGATCTCCAGAGCCTCTTTGCACTGGTTCTTCTTCATGTCGAAGTATTTCTCTGTGGAGTAAAGGGACCAGAATCGGCATCAGAGATCTCTTCATTCATCAAGCACAAAATCATTTAAAAGGAGAAGTACTTTGGGATGGAAAGATATGCTTAACCACGATACGATGTAATAAATAAAAGGGTTAGGGTTAATGACAACAAATGACAACAATGACAACAAAGTCTGACTGTGCAGAATTATGTTTATTTCTGAGCCACAAATCTTTCTAGAAATTGCATTGGCTTGCTAGAAAGTAAACAACAATTGAAAAATGTCATTACAAAGTGCAAATAATATAATTTCAGTGGAGAACTTGTGAAATTTGTGATTACTACAGCAGAATAAAATGGAGCTAATATCACAATTCATTTTTCTGCCCCACGATCGCAATATAATGAATTTTGATATATCGTCCCATCCCTAAACTGACTTGTTCATTGCAGATCTGGGTCAAACAGTATTAGCAAATACATTTTATGGTTTATTTTAGCCCCCTGAAGTGCCAGATATGTGGCATTCATCATTACAACACAGGACATTAATAGCACCAGAAAGCGAACACAACCACTGAAAAAATATGTAAAATCAATCTAGTATACTTTACTACCGCCAGCCATCTTATCTGACACTATCTGAATTGTCCTGATATGGTAAACTCCACCCATCTGGTATTCCATGCAGGTTAAAACAAACCTAAATTGGGACTCCCAGCTACTATTTAGCCCAGGTCTCGATCCTAGTCAAAGCACCTCAGATCAGGTCCATTAAGCAATGAATCATTTAATATACTTCACGCTGAGAAGTTTGATGGTCTGCTCTCAGTATTAGCCACTGACTCCCTGCTGGTTAAATAATTCATACAAGAAAGGAAGGGGATCTTTATAGTCTTTAACTGGAATTAGTAGGAGCCAAAGTTGATTTCTCCTCATGTCATGTGGTCTGAACTCTGTCTGATCCCAAGACGTCAGGGGCAACAGGTCAGTCCTCAAGATTACTACATCAATCTAATATGGACTGAATGGAGATTAACTGTGGATCTGCTGTGTCCACCCGTTGCTGTGTGTGTGTGTGTGTGTGTGTGTGTGTGTGGGGGGGGGGGGGGGGGGGGGTTTACCCAGCATGTTGATGACCCCTTCGTTGTAGGCAGCGAACAACCGTATGGAGTCTTTAAACAGCAACATGAAAGCTGCGTTGATCACACCGTTGGTCAGCTCATTAGAGTTAGGCTGGAGTTAGAGAGAGAGAGAGAAAGAAGGGAAGAAAGAAAGAAAGAAAGAGAAAGAAAGAAGGAAAGAAAAGAAGAAAGAAAGAAACTGAGCAAGATAGAGGCAATATATGGAATTGACGTGTTACGATTAACACGAATAACCACTATATTTGACATAATATACTGTATACTCAGTGGTTATAATCATATATGGTAATAATAATAATAATACTAATAAGGAAACAAGAGTAGATATAAAGGAAACCAGACATGAGAATAAAAAATAAATTCACTATGAGCTGCCAGCTGCTTAGTGCTATTACAGTCTTCTACTGATTCCACTTGAGTAGTTTGGTTTAGTGCTTGCTCAAAGGTGTTTGACAGTAGTTGTTGAAAGGGAGGAGAGCATTACTCCTTCTCTTGGGATTCAAACCGACGACTTTACAGTCCCAAGTCGGCGTCTCAAGCCTTCTGCCTTTAAACATCAGATGTGTACCTGGAAGTCCAGCAGCGCATCCAGCTGGTTCTGAATGATGGGCAGAGTCTTGATCAGCTTCTCTGTGTTCATGGTGCGCATCACGCCGTCAGCCCTGGCAACACACAGAAAACAAGCACACAAACACACACACACACACACACACACACAAGACTTAGGTATCAAAATGGTAAACTAAGGTGTGTGTGTACGGAGATCCTTTAGAACCAAAAACGGGCGATGGAATAATGCAGAAATAGGATATTAGTGTGAATTAGAATTAGGGAATAGATATTATCGTTGTGTATGTCAATGTGTTATGTATGTGTGTGTGTGTGTGTGTGTGTGCACCAGTATGTTACCCTCTCTTCATCTTGGTGAAGTCCACTGCCACTAGTCTGTAAGACATGGCTTTTTCATTCAGGTAGCGGCTGTAGCGTCTGATGAAGGTTGACATGTCATACCCTGCAGGACAGATGGGGGGCGCTGCTGTTAGAGACAGCTCACCTTGACCCACATCCAAACCAGGTGAAGCTGCAATCCCTTTCCTATCAAATGTACCAAGCCGTCTTTGGGCCACTTCACCCTACTCCCAGAGATGCTGAAAGCCAAAATCTGCTTTTCATGATGTATCAAAATGGCCCCAACACCATCTTACACTGGGGATTTTTATTTTTTAACATCTTTAAACAGCCAGTGACTGAGCATCACATTTTCAGCAACATTGAGCACCCTCTTGTACCAAGCTGAGAGCTCATTTGTCTATATCCAATTCTGGATTGTGGCTTCCTCTTTGGAACAAAGTAATACAACTCTGAAATAGGATTACTGATCGTGTTACAGAGCCAGGGAGAATCAGACATAAAGTCATTTTATTAGATGTACAGCATTGCCGAGTTTACAAATTGCCAAATGGCATTAAATCACCTTGTAGTGCAGCCTTATCTAGGAAGTTGTTGAGGTTGAAGAGTGTGTTTCTGGAGGCTAGGTACTGGATCAATCTCTGATGGAAAAAGAACAGGAGAGAGAGAGAGAGCTGGTTATCTGACAATATCAAGTGATGCCCATGCAGACACACCGGGTGTGTGTAAGTCTGGCACGGTGAGGCTCATTTGTAGATTGTAGTTTTATTGTGTGTTTATGTGCCGGTGGGAAGGTCCGACATCCTGGACTTTGCATTTATGTGCTATTTTGTCGGAAAATCAAACCCAGAAGACTTACAATAAACAAACATGGACGTCCTGCAGCTTAACAAGCTAAATTGACTTCATTCAACAAATTTTAGGTTAGTCTGGCTAACTACAAACTTGCAATAAAAGTGCATGGGTATGTGTTTTCTTCCTGTTGACGGACACAAATATGTTTTTCGCCTTGTTGAGAAGGTTAAAGGTCACCACTGGGTCATAATTTGGAAACTCAGGTAGGACTTAGGAGACGTTCATGTTAAATTCCCAAGTAGGAAATTCGTTTTTTCCGATATATCCAATAGCACATGAGTGCACAAGTAGTTCCACAAACATTTCTCAGAGGTAGAGCTGCTCTGGAGGCAGAAATCTCTCAGCTCATTAGTTGAGTTAAACAATGGACGGAGCCAAACCACATGTTTTTCTGGCAAAGTAACTTTAGACTGAAGCCCAGTGAAAAAAGCAAGAAGTAAGAGAGGAGGAAGGTAATATCATCAAGCCTAGTGCTCTGAAAAAGAAATGCAATCTATACTAAGTTATCTCAGTTAGCTAGTTAGCCTAGCTGACCTTCCAAGTTCAAGCTAGCCAACTGGCTTATAGTGACCTGTATAAACTAGTTAGCAGGTCTGCTGACCTTCCAGGAATGTGAATGCCATGGTCATGAATGAATGAAGAAGTTGTCATTTCTATATTTCATTCATATTTTGACCAGAGTTGCCATTCCCGTTTGCCAGTTAGCTAACTTGTGCGCCAAAAATCTGCTGCTCGTTGGCTCCGCCCACTGAGGTTTAACTCAGGCAGCTCTGCCTCTGAGAAATGTCTGTGCAGCATAACTCCGGTCTGCGGCGTTCGGCTCACCTCGTTGCCGTACATCATGAGGTGGTGTGTGGTGATGAGGGCTTTGAAAACCACGATCCAGCTGTTGCTGGCTGTGCGCTCCAGCAGTGTGTCTGCCAGGTGGGGAACGCTGACGTTCAGCTCATTGGTGCAGTGGATCAGGTCTGCAGGGCACAAAACAGAGCGAGTGAAAGAGTTCAAGTTCAAGTTCAATACTTTATTGCCATGTCAACAAAAGCTGATAGGAATTTTGTCTTGGTGCAGCTCAGGTTAAAAACAAATGCAGGGTGACACAATGCACAAATCAACATATCAACCCAGCCAAAGTACCACACAACTAGTAAAAAAAAAAGCAATAAGTAGGATCAATCATAAAATAAGAATAATAATAAAAATACAATAAAAACAATAGTACTCCATAAAACATAAATATAAAAATAGTTCAAGTTTCCTGATAAGAGGTGCTTGGCCACTAAACATAAAGTGCTTAATGTATTTAGTGCTGAGCTGAAGTGCCTGATGGCTTCAGGGTGGGAACTGTCTCTGAAGCGAGAAGTTCTGCATCTGATACTCTGATTTGAAAAAGGAGAAGGCAGGGTGAGAAAGGTCTGTGGTTATTTTCTTTCCTTGCTTTCCTTCTTATGCGATCGGTGTAAAGTGCAGATATTGCAGCAAGGATGCAGTGAAAAAGTGAGTGGATGGCTGGTGCAGTGGATCGAGTCTGGAGACCAGAGAAAACAATCAGACAATGTGAATGAATGACTGGGATAAAACAGGGGTGACAGAGATGGGTGTGCACCCTTGAGCAAGGCACCGAACACCATTCGGGTTGCAGGTTCGATCACCGCGACATCCATGTGTGTTGCTGAAGTGTCCTTGAACAAAACAGCCTGTTCACTCACTGTCAGTCTGGATAAGAGCATCAGCTACACACCGAATTTGGAATTTATAACCAGAAGGCGTTTACAGGCTGATTTATTATTAATCTCTGGAACGAGTGAATAACCACAGTGAATGCAGTCATATTGACTGATGCATTCCCTTTGACTGAATGAATGAATGATCAGTACACAAATCAATGTTTTAATGAATATGTAATGATAGAGATTGCATAGACAGATGGATCAGAATCAGCGCTACTGTATCACAAAATCCATTTATGACTATAATTCAGCAGTGCTACCCAGGCTAAGATGTGAGTAAAATATCTGCTGTGAAGATGGCAGGTACAAGTCTGGGCCGATTCTATTCCAACACAGTCAACTCAAGGGCCGCATAATTAAAAAAAACAGTCAAATGAAGAGACCACTCACGAAGTAGGAATTTAAATTCTCTTCCAAGAGCGTCTTTGTGATCTGCGGTGGACTAAAACAAAGCTGACCCCGACACCGGCCCTCGCAGACTCACATCTACTGCGAAAATTGCCTGTCCATAGCAAATGTGGAGTAAATTTCAAAGGGAAATAGCTCAGTGTTCTGCGGCATGTAGGACATGAAGGTCCAAGGAACGGCAGGCTGAGTGTGTGTGTGTGTGTGTGTGTGTGCGTGTCTCCGCATATATGTTTAACAACATCCAAATAATCTTGTCGGAATAAACTGCCAGAATTACTCAGGATCAGATCACAGACAGAGAAAAGAAAATGCAAACTTATATTTACAATCACATGTTTAGAGGTGAACACTAAACCTATAACCAGGACAGGCTATAGGAACAAAGCCCCACATTCTTCCCTTTAGGATTTCTTCTCAGGCTAAAGATTGAAATGTGAAGTATGTACGGCGCCTGGATAATCTCAAAGAATTACTGACTCTTAGTGAAAGCGCTACAGTTTAAACAGCAGAACCGCACTTCTCTTCACATGCCCTGTTGAATATCGGCATACTCTAATGCAAAGCCAGAAGTGGACTTTATTTCATGTGATATTATTCAATCGTGACTCAGAACTGTTCAATTGGATTACTGTAGAGAAGAGGTTGTGAATAATTCAACGAAAAACACTTGTCTGGGTGTGTGTGTGTGTGTGTGTGTGTGAACTGTATTTCTCTATTTGAACCTGAAGAGTTTTATTCCAAAATTCAGTAGCCGCCATTTGAAAAGTTTTAACCTATCTGAAGATGTTTACTTCACAATCGTCTCTGAATATTACAGTGGAAACTGAGCTTATGCAGACTGGGAAAACTAACTGCAAAACAAGATCCTGGCTAATATCTTATTTAGTTTACGTTTTTTTGCACAGTGATCAAACATAGGGGCAAAGTGATAAAAACACAGAAAGAAGAAACAAATTACACATTTGACCAGATGAGATGAAAAACACAAGGGACTTCCTCTCCTAGCAAAATAAACAAATAAAAAAATCAATCTACAACTGAACTAGATAATAAAATCTACCTGAATTGGATAACAGAACCACTAGCTTCAGCATCTCAACAGCAGCAACACATTGCATAAAATGACAAGTGAGGGAAATAAAATAAGTTACAATAACCCAAATCCAGTGAACCAAAATCATTGGGAAAGTGAGAGGGGAGTATGTTTGTGTTCAGGGAGAGAAAGAGAAGGAGGGAGGAAGGGAGAAAGAGGGGATTTGTGAAGCAGACTGACTTCTGAATTATTGAGAGAAAACTTCAAACTCGGTTCCTAAGACAGATCCTGGGTCTGTATCTTACCAGGATAAGACGTTATCAGGGTTTATGTGAAAAGTCTGTGATGTTTTCAGTGGCCAAAGAAAAACAGGATACTCAAGAATCCTAAATTATAACCGTGTTACATGTTAAATACATGTAAATACACTTGTGATTCACTGCAACTGATGCTTAAATGTTCATTTTATATCATTTTTTGGGTGTTAAACCCTCAACGGCAACTACAACAAAAATAATGCCAATCATAGCATCAATAACAGTCATTATCACTATTGTGCAGCTATGCTTTGCTTTGATTTTCCTCCATTTTGACCGACTGCAGTCGATCTCTGACTCTGGCTGCATTAATGTCATGACTAATGTCATTTGGTCCACCTGCTCTAGGGCCAAATGTTAGTCAAAGGTCTTACAACTGAAAAGTGGGTTTGCATAATCAATATAAATACCTATATTTGAAGCATGCATAGAAAATAGCCTATGAATGTATCTAAGGATTGCCAAATGATAACATTTTGAATATTTATCCATACACAATAATGTTAGCATATAGATGGATGTGTATAGATTACGACAACCTGATTGAATGAATGCACCTGTCATTATGAAATGCAAATTATATAAAAATGGCTCCAACCCTGGAATCACTGCTATAATACTGTATATTAGTATTTTCAACGACAGCTGTTCTTAATCGCCATACTATCTCAGGACACGGATATCGACACAGTACATGCTAATGGTAGCACTCCATTACACTTCACATGTCGTTAATGGGTTTTCTGGTGAATATGCTCCTGCCTCAATAACTAATGGGACTAGATTGAATCCCACTAATTAATGTTTACAGTCAAAAGGTGAGTCCTGGTCTCTTGTACACACTCACCAATGTAAAGCATCCGGTAAAGAGGCCATGGTGCTTCACTGTATCACGATTAAACATTACCTTAAATGCAACGGCCCACACACAATCACTAGGTACTATTTTACTTTTAGTTGAGTCATTACTTGTACTAAATTTAATATTTCTGTACTGTGTCCACCTCTGCGTATTCCCTTGGGCAATAATACATCAGCTAGGATTGAATCATTGACATGTAACAATGAACATAGCCATAGGGATGCGATGAAGTATTGATTGTATGATTGGCAACCAGGATTATTGATAAACTGCGGTCCACATAGGAAATAATGTACATCGATAACACAGAAGGAGGATAATGGTGAGGATATCCGCAGTGAAGTGTCATCAAGTTAAATTGAAGACATTTGTAATGCCAGTTAGAATGAAATATAAGACCAATTTTGCAACTGAAATGAAAAATAAAAACAAATGTAAACCTATCAGGATATCCTGTAAGTCTGATTTCTCACTGTAAAAAACGGCAAACCAAGAAACCGCAGACTTCTGCAAGTGAATTTAAGACTTAAAACGCTGTGATAACTGTGTTCGATATGATTTAAGACGCTTTAAGGCTTTTTCAGGACCTGCAGATGCATTGCAAGATAAGAAGGTCATCGTGGATTGACACATAGTGGGGGGGCTAGGAAAATGTTAGTGGGGTTTCCATTCGTGCTCTGCTTGTAGATTCCCATCAAAAAACCACAGACTTTCAGATTGTCTGTGAACCAAAGCTAGACCATCTATTATCTGTATTTTGTGTTAGCCTGTCATTATTTTAGCCATGTCTACTTTTACATGATTTGGCTGACTCCGAGAGACTAGCAGCATCGCTATCAAGAAACGAATGGCCCGTAATTATTCTCAGTCCATTTGGTTGCTTCTGCAGACATCTACACCATTATTACTGCCATGTAGAACACACAGCGAAGGAAATCATATGCAAAATAAAGCTATTTACTCTGCTTTGAGGGCACAGGGTCATCTTGGCCTGATTAGTATTCTATGTTTGATGAATCTGGTTTCTATAGCCAGCCTCTACTATCTCAACCATGCAGAACATTGCCTAGTGGAATCCTATTACTATGTCTGTCATGCTCATCATTTTGCTATGGGTAGTAAATAATCAGCATTGGCTGTTTGTGTCACCAACCGGTCTGTCAAGGTCATGACACCATAAAAAAAAAGCATGCCGGTGAGACCGGGGTCCGCCCGCTCTGAGTAGCTTAAATGACCAGAGGTGCACTTGATTTATCACGCGCTGCTTGCAGGTGATTTTTGGAGTTATGGCATTAGAGTTCTCTATCACTGTGTAGCTATTCATCTCCTTTTTTCCACTGTGCCTGGCGAGGAGAGATCAATACTACCTTGAGTATTTTGGAAAGGTAATTGAAATGTCTTTGGTATTTATCAAACCTCTCAGATTAGCTGCGCTGATCCAGAATCACTGGCTACATCCCTCTGACATTCTCATTCTCTGTGATCTGAAAAGCAAAACTAGCTTCAAAGGCTTTGATACATGGGCAGCATTTTGAAACCCTGTTGATGGGCAACATAGCCAATCATCATTGTTTCATTATATTCTTGTTCCTTTTAGCCCACACTGTTTGCTACCCACATTGATTTTGTTCCATTTGCCGATCCCATTCCTGCCAAAGGCAATAATGCCCATTTCCATTACTTCGAAAAAAGTATCTGCCGCTTTTTTATGACCCTTATTTAACCAGGCAAGTTGAATAAGAGCGTGTTCTTATTCCTAGCAGTGGCCTGGGGGAGAAGTTGTTGCAGAGGGAGACACATGTTCATACATTCAGACCTGGGATCTATCCAGTTACTATCACAGTCTTGTACTGTCGACCAATGACAGGCCCCACTAGAGCAGTTGGGGTTCACTGCCTTTACTTTGCATTGCTTATTCGCTCCCCCCCCCCCCCCCACTAAGATTTTCTCAGCCGATCCAGAGATTTGAACCGCTGGCCTTCTGGTCATAAGCACACTTCCCTCACACTTCCCTAACATTCAGAGTATAGACTTAGCTGATGAAGACTGTGATATACAATTGGTTGACAAAATGTACTTACTGTAAGTCATTTTGGATGTAATGTAATGTAGCTGCCCCACTAAATAAACGCCAGTGAGTCCTACAATATGGCATATCCTGGAGAGAGACTAGAAGTATTTACTAACCCTTAACCCTCATTGCTATCAATTGTATGACAGAAAGAGTGCAGTTTTTTTTTTTCATGAAACCTAGCTGTGGTTATTAGAACAGCTGCATCTGAATGGCTGAAATACAGAATGTGAATTCAATTATAACTCAATTCAAGTTTCCAGGGTTGAAGTGAATTAGGTCTACAGTGTTAGCCATAGCAGAAGTCCCTCCAGCCTGCATCTGTACCAGGATTTTCCAAACTGTTCCTCTTTAGGGTGGAGCGACAGTACAGCCGAATTACAGCAATAATGTTAAACATGGGACTTTTACAATGGCTACATCTATTACCTACTGGTCAGTGCTAGTGCCACTGATCATCCACAGCCACAGAAAAGCTAGATAATCAGTGTTGGTCACATTAAGATGACAAGTTGAATCAAATAGTCATAGTTATTCTCCCTTATAATCCTAGAGTCACAAAATGGCTTTTCCGCTGTAAAATAAGTACATTCATCATGCAAACATGGTTCTGAACCTTGTCTGACGCCCCCGCTGGGCAACTCCTCTGTTGGACCCGGGACATCATTTGTACTTTCAGGAGGGCCGAAGCTTTAGTGGCCTTCCAGAAGGGCGAGGTGTTACGGTGCTAATTTAGATGTATTGGGTTTTGGGGGGCCCGCTGGCACATCTTGTCAGGGAGCCCAGAATTCCCAGCGGCACCCCTGCTCTGGACATGACTGACTAATCCACTGCCAAACTTACTGGCTGGCTGGCTGGCTGGCTGGCTGGCTGGTTGAATGACTGACTGGCAGGCTGGCTGGCTAACTGCCTAGTTGTTTCTGGAAGACTGACTTAGCCACTGTCGCTCCTGATTAGCCATCTTAGCTATTTGACCGTCTGTCTGTCTTTTTCAACTGGTGGACTGACTGCCTCTGTGCCTGACTGGCAGCACCATTGATTACCTGTGCTCTCTATCGATCATGTCAAGTAATTATAGTGAGGTAGAAAAGCCACCTAACCTAATAATCACTAGTTAAATCTGCATGGGAGGAATCCTCCGTCTCTCTCTCTCTCTCTCTCTCTCCTTCTCTCTCTCTCCATACATAATCGCTGCAGTTTCTTGTTTCCACACACAGGTAATTAGCAGGATGTGGAGATAAAGAAGCTGTACTGACACCAACACTGCTGTGTCCAATGCCCCATGTTAACACTCAGCAGCCTATCTACACACAGCAATGTACTCATATTGTAGTCCTCAGAACTGGCAGTACCGACACATTCAGAAATGATAATAATGCAACACAGGATGATAATGGACATGAGATGAGCTAGAGTGGGGTTTTTTTTACAAATGAGGAATAGTGTTACACAGGAAAAAAAAAAAAAAAAAGATGTGGATATGAAAATGGTGATGCTGCCCGAAGAAAACGCACATTCTGTACAGAAGTGTCTGCTCTCCAGAGGGTAAAGCTGCTGCTGATAGTGGCGTTAATAATGGATAGGCCTACACTGTAAAGCTGCTGGTTGCAATATGATTAGCCTACCTGAGTGGCCTATTTCCCCTGAATGACATGCACAGATCGCTGGCTATTTCTCAGTCGCCTCACAAACACCCATTATTACATTTTAGGGCTTTGGTAATGATTGCCATAATGGCCAGACGCACGCGTTGCTGCGTAAATCACATTGTAATCTGAGGGAATGTAATGATGGCAATTAAGGATGGCTACAGCCAATCGGGCCTGATGAAAAATATAAAAGATGATAGATGCATGCCTGTTTACGAGCTATCCTTTGTGAGGGACGCTTTTTGTTGCTGGTAGCCTGATGCATGCCTGCCTACGCTGTACAGTAAGCAGTGATGGTATGCTTAACCTACAGTCAAGGTGTTTCTTCTTGGGTCCGCTGACTTCATGCGTCGTGGCCTTGCAGACCGCTTTGCTGATGGCAGACCCGGTCATGCTGTGCTGAGCGGCGGCGATCCGGTCCGTCAAAGACTGTCCCGACATATTACAGAGGCGGCGGGCGGAATGGTCGAGGGGGGGAAACCGGGGATGATCAAAATGTCTTTAGCGACAGGGAGGGTGCCCTCTGCACGAATCGCCCGTCTGAAGAGGAGAGCGTACACCGACGTGGATCCGATGAGAGGATTCATACGGCGGCCAAATAAAACATAAGACGGTCACATCCAGGGAACCATTTAATATTCAGTCGAAGGTCTGAATCAGGATGACCCCGCACAAGAAATGGCGATAAAAAAAAAATAAAGAAGAAGAAAAAAAATCTATATATGTCTGTCAAAGCGGCCCGCGCACCAGAAGCAGCTCAGTATAATAATAAGACAATGTACAGTAGGCTGTAATGTAATGTATCCCTGAAATAGCCTGCCAAGGGTGAGATGCCGGCCGGAGCGCCGAGGGATGCGCTGCTGCTGCTGCTACGAGGACGGAATCCGAAACGACGACAATTACCGACACGCTACCGGTGATTATTATTACCTCTATGCGACATTCACCATGACAGAAGACTAGTTTTCAAAGACGATATAAAAGAGCATTGTCCTCTTATTTTTCCACCTCCTTCTTCTTCTTCTTCTTCTTCTTCTTCTTCACCCAGTTCCCCCCCTGAATCGATGCAGAGATCCGACTGCAAACGCCCCGCTGATCCACATAGGAGCCTGCCTCTATTTGATTTTATCCCCCACGTCTTTTAATCTTCTTATAAAACGGTGTATTTCTATGTTAGGGTTGCCGATAGGCCAATTCCGATTTTTGTCACTCAAACTTGTGTGTAAAATGGCAGTACATGAATCAGGTGACTAAGAAAGGAGGGCGATTGGGCCATCGCTCGGGTCCGGGGAGGGCATCTTAAAGCAGAAGGCTGCCGCGGGTTTCAAGGCAAGGCATCAGCTGTTTCATCACCTCGGTGGATGGAGGCAGTTTGATGTTCAAACTCTCCTTAATTGCCCGCTGTCCAATGAAATGTAGACACATAGGGAGGAAAATCCCCGGGTACAGTGCCCGTCAATGCGTTCAAGGCCAGTGGCATGTTTTGTTTTGGCTCCGCTTCATAATACAGCCCAATATAAATCACTATAATATTCCTATAATATAGCTTTAGGGATTTCTAGTGTCTCAATAGTGCTTTTATAGTGAATTTACCGTTTTTGTATAGAATCACTGCAATATTATAATAATAGTGTGGCTGTGGTACTATAGGTTTATAGTGCTTTATAGTGTTTTTTTTATGGTATCACAATACTACTATTCCTATAATATTCCTATAGGGACTTTTAGTGGGACTGTGGTACTTTTATATCATAGTTTATGGTGTTTTTATAGCACAATAATATTCCTATAATGTTCCTATATAGGGACTTAGTGCTGTTCACATTTTATTGTGATATTTGTGAAGTATTCTTCATTGGATTTTTTTTTTTGATAGTTTACAGTTAAGATAGTTAAGATAGTATATCTTACAGGATGAATGTCGCCTGATATTTCCTTGTACACCAAATCAAGGTCAAGGGTCACTTCAAAACCTGAGGGTGAAATGAGAAGATGATGTGGGATGAAAGGAGATGACATGCCCTTTGAGCCTTGCAAAGACCCTGTATGTTGCAAATATACTGTGCAGTTTGTGGATGCACCATTGAAAAATGGGATTTTATGTTAAAAAAAACAAAAAAGCTATTTTTATTGCAGTTTTGCATACAGTCTGTACAGAATGTAATTACAAACGTTGCATTACAAGGCCGGGCTATTATACATCAAAGAGTATGAAGTAAAATAAAACAGATGCCTAATTTGAAAACATGGAATTTCAAACAAGACTTGAGGCAGAATCACCAAAGGCAGCGTTGTGCAGAGAAACACCACACATCGTTCAGGTTCTGCTTCCACTTAGGCCTTTCCACTGGTGACAAATTGATTTTAGGGTTTAGGAAAATGCTTCATACTGATGATGGATCCAACAGTTTGAGAACGCTGAATGAGTCAGGTAGTTTGCTACTGCAGGTTTCATTCCGAAATGAAATATCCATTTTGCTATCCAGTCTGCTAATGTGTTCATCTGTGTCTTTTAACATCATGTGGATATTTTGGAGTGAAACCCTACATATATTTTCAAAGTACAAATTATTCCTCAACTGTTACAGAAAATATCACAATCTTACTATAAAGGAAGCAATCTTATGCTTACAGATAGAAGGAAAAGATATAGGAGGAGGCAATACTGTCTTGGCAAGTCAGAGTGTGTACAACATATAAGCAAGGATTTTATTAACTACTTGAATAGTCCATTTAATCGACAAATCTGCTTCTCCCACATTATCGATGCAGCATTTATGTTTATTTCTGACTGCCAGTGATTCTTTAGTGTTTTTCTCTGTAGGATGTGAAAACAGTTTTTGTGACCTGCTCATTCACCTTCACAGGTTTAAACCCAGTGATGGATGCAGCTGACATGATGCCTCTGATCTGCACTCAAACCAGCTCCATGAGTCTGAATGAGTCTGTAACCCAGTTCAAGTGTGGTGACTCGGTGGTTAGAGATACCATCTTGTATGTAACTGCATGGATCAGGTTCAGGTTCAGGTTCAGGTTCAGGTTCAGGTTCAGTCCCCTATGATGACAAATGTCCATCCTTGCTTGAGTGCTATTGAGCAAAACATTGAACCTCTACTTCCTCCAGGGGGCGCTGTTTCAGGCTTCCCTGCCCTGTAGCAGCTGTTCAGAGTTGTTCATGTTTGTCCATCATGTGCAAAATCACAGACACCACTGATGAGATTTTGATTAAACTTGGGGAAATGATGCGTCTCACTGCTACACCGCAACAGTTTCCAAATTAAACTGCAATTACAGGTCAAAACAAGGTGACATATTTGTTACTGATACTACCACTACTACTACTACTGCTACTAGTAATTATGTGAGACATTATCGATTGCCAGAGGGAAATTCTCTTCATGATTCTCTTTTTGCCCCCCCCACCCCCCACCCCCTCAGAGCACAAGGTCAGCTGAAGAACAGCGCCAGGATCTGATAAGGATTCAATGTCTTGCTGAAGGACAAAGACATTGAAGGTCTCTCTAACCACTAGGCCAACCTGCTGCCGCACCTTTTCATTTGTCAAATTGAGTTTACCCACCCTTTAACACAAAAACAAATACTTCTGATATAACATTCACAGTGGTAGTTCTTCTTACCGCCAGTTGGAGTTCTCAGAAGAATATACAAAGGGGTCTGGTACAGTGAATATCTTCGGACCCAGCTGAACTCTAATGCAATATAGGCATATTCATTTAGGTGCACTCACAGTGCAGTGTGCATCAAAGATGGGGGACTCTATAGACTTTTTCAAGAACATGTGCGAAACACATCAGCTGTGTTCAAATTCTCTAAAAGCATTATTTTTTACCTTCCATGACCTTCATAGCAAAAGGGCATGAGGAAGGCCCGGGAAAAGCTTTAATAGGGCGAAGAAGGATGCCTATCTCTATGGCAGCTGAAAATGTCCCAATTCAGATTTTTTTTTCTCACATCAGACGCAGATCGGATGTTTTCTAAGCAGTGTGAACAGTAAAAAACTGCACAGTCGCATTTTTTTCAATTCTGTATTTAAGGAGACAAGGCAAATCAGTCAAAACTTGAAGGCACTGTAACCGAAACGTGTTCAATACAAGCAGAAGTGTAGGAAAGAAAAAGAAAGTGATGCCTTTTGTTATTGTTACTCATTGTTATTCAGACATGGGTTACATCCTAGAACAGACATGAACAGTCATCCAGAAAAGTCAGATATGAGCAACAGTTCTGAATGAAGCAGTGTGAGCGCAGTCTATGATGGTTTGGGGTGAAGCTAACCTGTTTTACATCTTCTTCACTAATCGCTGAGCCAAACCTAACTGTTCACCTCCTGGTTACTGTGACTGGTCGGGAGTCAGGACTTGGCACATGACTTGCAGCTGAGGTGGTTCTTCTTGTTGTTGTTGTATGCTGATAGGACCAGGGAGCCGGGGTCCCCGTCCGTCACTGTGCTCTCCTCGTTGGCCAGGATGTGTTGCACCAAGCATCGAGCTGCCTCCTCGATGTTTGTGTTCTCCTGAGGAACCAAAACAAAGCAATACATGTAGAGAAATCATGTACTTTCTAAAGCCGTAGCACATTGTATGGCTTGAAGGCAAATGTACACAATAATATGTACTATTCTTATTTTTTCTTGTGTATTACAAGGTTTACCATTCACAATGCACATTGTATGATGGCGTCTAGCAGGATGATGGTGGTCAGAGATATTAAAGCTGCACTAGGCAAGACTTTTATTTAAAATACTTCTGTCTTATCAGCCTAAATCACAAAGTGGAGCTGCAATAGAGATGAACATCCCAATCCCACTAATTGAGATGCTGTAGATTCACCATATTGTTGTGTGCTGTGTGCAGCTGTGTTACATGATTTCTGGGCATTGAAATGAAATGTTTTCAGAAAGTTACTCGCTGCCTTTACGAGCCGCCAACATACAAAACTGCCTAGTGCAGCTTTCATCAAAGCCAGAATGGCACAGGACTCCATGTCAAAAACATTGGTATTATCCTTAACCCTCCTGTTAGGTTGCAGGTCACTTTGACCCATTTCAGCTTTTGAGTTTGAGAACAAAAACATATTTAACCTCTCTTTTACTCCATGAAATTCAATGACTTTTCCTCCTTTAGGGTCATTGACATATGTAAAATTTGGACACAATGATGTGTTGTGAAATATCTGTGCAGATTTTGTAGACAAAGATGATGCTATGGGTCATTTTGACCTGGAGGCGTTTGTGTGCTGAGGTAATTGCACACACCCAATATAAACATGTGTCTTTGATGCATTTTATTGTTATTGATTTTATTTATATTTTGAATGCTTCTGAGTTCATGTTGATAAAGTCTGTACACCATTTAGGTGTAGAAACAGAATGCAGATCAAAGTTTTGACTACGTTTAAAGTTTTGCATTCATAGACACACAAATACACACAAACCAAACCTCTCATACATGAACTGCTTGCCATAGAGAGAGAGACTTGATTGGCCCAGAGGTGATCCTGTCTCACACCAAACTGGACAGAATTGGTCTGAACAAAAACAACTGACCATTGGTTACTTTGTCAGATGGAGTTTTAAGTAAAATAAAGTCTAAATCAAGACTGGGTTTTTGAATTACCAAATCTCTGATACCATGAGTGACACATAGTTATTAATGTTTAGACTGAATTTAGGTCAGTGCAGGAGTTTAGTCAAATTTACTGTACTGAAAAGTTAAGACTACTTTTAGAGCTTCATTATGAGTAAATTATTTTTGACTAAAATAACCTTAAAATTCCAAGGTCATGATGTGACTCCAGGTAGAGTAACACAGTAGCTCCACTTCCATTTCTGAGTTTGATTGTTTAGGAGAGAGAGAAGAGAAGGTCCTATTTTTAGCAGTATTTAAATGGCAAAACCACAATTGATAGTTAAGTTACGCATACACTGTTGACTGTAGTGGAACTTACAATTCTCTACAGAAATACAACTATACAGGCAGTACATTTTTGTAGATATCATTGCTGACATCATTTATTCAAGAAAAATAGGAGGGAAAGGGTTTGGAGGAATTTGGAAATGGATGTTGGGGGGTTGGGTGTGTGTATGAGAGTGAGCACAGGTGTTGATGTGCTCAGGCTCTTCGCTTGAAGAATCTTAGGAATTTGGAGGAGCCCTTGTTAGTGGTGGACTCCATCTTTTCCTCCTCCTTCTTCTTCTCTTTGTTGGTCTGGGTGAAGGCATTAGTGAGTTTTTGCCGCCAGCTGTGCTTCTTCTTGGCCTTTTTCTCCAAAACTGCACTGATGTCCCTCTCAAGGTCAGCAATCCTGGCCGCCATGCTGCTCTGTGTCTTTGCCCACTCTTGCTCTTTCTCCTCCGAGGCCTGCTGGATCTCAGTTTTGGCCTTGAGGAGACCGGGACTCTCCTCGTCCCACTGAAGGAGGCGGCTCTCCAGCTGCTGCTCAGCCTGGTTCTGCTGAGCCAGCTTGGAGGCCAGGCACTCCTCCAGCGCCTTCTGGACCTCCTCTTTCTCCTTTCTCTCCTTCAGCAGAGTTTCGTTCAACTCCTCAGCTTTAGACAGAGCCTCCTTCTGCACAATGTCCGTGTCCAAGAGCTGCAGCTGCAGGCTCAGGATGGCCGCTTCACTTTTGTCAGCAGCCTGGGTGTTCAGCTGCTTCTCCCTCTGGAGCGTTTCCTTTAGCTCGTCCAGTTCGTGGTCAAGAGCCTCGTTTTTCACCTCCAAGGCCTTGAACTTGGCAGCTTGCTCCTCGACAGCACTGTGGGCTCTCTCCAGTTGCAGCTGAAGCTCTGCAATTGTTTTCTCTGCAGCCTGTGTGTGCTGGAAAACGACCATCTTCTCCCGCTCATAGGCACTGATCTGGATGGCCTGCTCCTGAATCTTCTTCTGGGCCCTCTGCAGCTCTGCATTGGGTTTTTGAATGCCATTCTCTGCAGCCTGGGCAGTCCGGGTCTGCTGGTAGAAAGCCTGCATGACTTTGGCTTCTGCCTCCATCTCCATCTGAATCCTTCCCTCTGCTGCCTGGCCACACTGGGTCTGCTGGTAGAAAGCCTGCATGACTTTGGCTTCTGCCTCCATCTCCATCTGACGGATCTGATCACTCCATTTCTCCCCCTTGGTCTTCTCCTCGCGGAGCTGCCTCTCCACAGGGGGTTCCAGGTAGGCTCTGCCCCCTGCTGCCCTATGAGCGGGGCTCACATGGGCATCCTCCATCTCCATCTTCTGCTGGACCGCACTGTCCTCTATCTTCTTATTTCTTTGTCTTTGTCTCTTGGTTGTCGCTTCCATTGCGCTAACAACAAGAATATGCCTCTGTGGGCCGACTTTCTGCTTCCACTGACCTGATTGTGACGTCACACTCTATGGTGTCAGTGAGATTCCAAGTTCCCCTTGACTGACAGGAGCCCTCAGACATGCTATGTGTTTTAGATTAGATTTTTTGATAAATATTTGCTAAATTAATGTTTTGAGTTTGCTAAACTTTCTCCTTTAAACCCTATGTAGCCTATAGATGTCTATAACCATTTAGGCTATTTTAAATGGCTATTCAACATAAAATATCTCAGTGGTACATTTACATTTCATACATAATATGTTTATAGTTATGTTTCAACATACAAAACTGGCTCAAAATGTATTTGTACATATAGCTCACATTCAAGTTAACAAGACTTTTATGGACAAAATATATTTTGGTAAATTTGCCTGTATTATAAGTGAGAATGAGTCTGATCAGACAAGAAAAAATAAAGTTCTTTCTGGTTTTACCTGATTGTTTGAGCATTTTTGTTTTGAGCAAATATACCTTGCTGGTCAATTTGACCAGCAACATAAAGGATGTCATTTTTTTCAACCTAAAATGAGGGTTATTGACTATTTCCCTTTTCACTTTGGTGCTGCATACCAAAATGATGAAAAATTCAGGATGTCACATCCTGTTCAAAGAGACTCAGTAATTCCTCTCATCTTAGTCAATTTGACCTGTGTGAGTGAGTCAGCCTATTTGTTCACTAACTACTATCTCTGCACTACTACTTGCACCCTGGTGAGTAACTCATTAGACAGTCGGCGAGGCTGTGAACGAGAGGAAAAAACACAACGCTATTTCACAGCAGACTGCAGACATTCCACTGGTCGTCTCTTGACACCAGAGCAAGCCGTGTATCCCAACCTCTTATGCATTGATAAGTAGTGTCTGCATTGAAACGCCATACAGCAATTTTCACAATCCTTTGCAGTGGGTTGCCAGTGTATTGTTATTTCCATTGTATTAGCCCATCAAATATGTAGTTAACCTGAATGTGTGAATTATGTAAAGGACAGAGGTTCTTTTCAGGGGGAATCAAGCTCCTTTACAACATACACTCTTTTCAGTTGGGGACCCATCCTTAAAAGGCCTCTGACCCAATTTTGTTTTTTATCCTGACCCAAAGTTTAGGAATAACTGGTATAGAGAATTACCACTAAAAATGTTATCTAATGTTGCTAGCTCTTTCTCTATATATCATTCCCTTTGATTCGTCTCTTTCAAGAAACTGCAGTATATCGCCTGCTCGTCTCCAAAGTCAATATCCCGTCTCTCCCCTCTCGTACCTTGGCTGAGGTCTCGAACCAGCCAACAAAGCCGTTCTCCTTGCAGAAGGAGTCTAGTTTGGGCTGCTGGATGGACACTTGGTCTGCCTTGTTGGCCAGCAGTACAGCTGGAACTGGCTTCCCATGGTTCAGGGTCACCTGAGGAGAGAGAGCAGGGAGTTACAAAAGATACAAGCTCAGGTTGTGTGTGTTGTACTATTCAAGATTTGTGTCACAAACATTTTTTTCTCATCATGCTCCCACTGACAGTAATGTCACATAACATACTTTTTTAGATTATTTAAAGCCACAATAGGCAAGAGAACCTATAGATTTGCCCTATTTGCCCATATTAATCTCTGTGGACTTATCTGTCCACAGGACGTGACGAATCGAAACTTGAGAGCAAACTACAAACAGAAAAAAAAAAGCTGGACTCATTAACGTTCTTTCGATCGATCTTTTGCCTCTCTTGTCTCCATAAAGCATCACAGACCGGCCCAGTAGATAAACATGAGCGTGCCGTTTGAAGTTTACTGACGTCACATTACAGGATTTCTGGGTATTGAAGTGCAAATTTTTACCTCATGCTGCCATTAGGAGCCGCCAGCATGCAAAGTTGTCTAGTGCAGTTTTAAGATCATTTTTGAGCCTGTTCTCTTATCAAATTTGTACTTATAGTAATGAAAAGTAATGCAGCCTGAATTTTGTATGATATTCTACAAATTGAGTAAAACAAGAGGCAGAGCTCACATGACTGAAACAGGCTGTAGTTTGACATTGAAATAGTGTGGTGGATAGATGTGAACACTTGCTGTCAACCCCGACAATTCCTGACATTTTTTTTTCTGTTTTGAGTTATTTTCAGTGTAAGTTTTACTTATTTAACCATGACCAAAACCTAACCCTAACCTTAACCATTAGCCACCTTTAGCTGCCTAAACCAAATCCTAACCTTAACTGTAACCTTAACCTAAGTTGTTTAAGTGACTGGCCATGCGTAAGTAAACAGTACAGCTCAAATGTGTGGATATCATACAAACGTCGTATGAAAACATGCTATTTAGGAGAGTGACATGAAACACAGGGGGAGAGACACATGGGGAGATGTGTCAGAGGTTGAAAGGGTCGTTCAGACACGTGATGTTGCGCGTACGTGACACACTGCTCAGTTTACCCATCTGTTTTAGACATATTGACCAGAAATGGGCTGAAGTTGGGACTCGACCCAGGCCAGCAGCTAGAGAAACAAAACACTGACAGGGAACTCGACTCCAGAGCCACCGCCTGACCTTGGCGTCCAGGTCGTCCTTCCACTTCAGCACGGCGTCGAAGGTGGACGCCCTCGTCACGTCAAACACCACCAGCGCTCCCACTGCCTCCCGGTAATACACACGAGTCATGTTCCCGTACCGCTCCTGTCCTGGGACAGAGGGACGGAGAAATGGGCCATCAGACACACATGTCATTATGTAACAGCACATACACTTTAAATCAATTTAAACTTAAATTTAAGCGAACAGCTGGGTTTATTGTTGACACATAGGGGTGTGTGTGTGTGTGTGTGTGTGTGTGTGTGTGTGTAGAGGGATTCTACAGTAGCCATCCTCATGTGACTGATTATTATGAGCATGGGACTAGCTGAGCACAAGATCCACATTCCTCGACGAGGCACCAAATGACAGGGTGGGACCCGCTGGAACAGACGGAGACTCTCACTATAGAGAGCCACATCATTGTCAAACAAAGCTACTAGTTTATGTTTATGGATTTTTAGACATTACTCCTAATTATTAAATTGTTCTCAAAACGTTTTAGCCAACTAGGTCAGCCTTTTCCTGAAGTTTGGCTTAACTGGACAAACAATGGCTGTTTGTTTCCAGTGATCCCAGAATACACACACACACACACACACACACACACACACACACACACACACACACACACACACACACACAGAAAATGCCTTACCCCAGTTCTACATCTATAGGCTACATTTGAATCAAGGCACACTGATGGAGAACTGCAGTTTTACTTTAACAGTGGCAACAGCAGCAGCCCATATGACTTCACGGGGATAAGTCTGTTAAATAAAAGATGTATGTATGGTTATTATTTTTCCACACACCAGCTATATCCCACAGCTGGAGCCGGACTACGGTGCCGTTGTCCCAGTGCAGCGCCTTCAGAGCGAAGTCCACCCCGATGGTGGCGCGGTAGTGCTGGGAGAAGATCTGATGGACGTAGCGCTTGATGATGGACGTTTTACCGACTCCCAGGTCCCCGATGACCAGGACTTTGAACAAATGCTCCTGCTGCATGGCGGGAGCTGGAGAAACCTCCTCCACTTAGGGAACAGTAGACCTAAAATAACTTTTTAGAAGGATGCTCTCCAGAAATCACAGCAAAACCATAAACTGCAGTGGGAATATTGTAGTGATCCCACGGCCTAAGGGATAATAAAGTACCATAAAGTATGAAAAAGTCAGTATAAAGTCAGTATTGAGTAGGCAGACACTATAAATCCCAATAAGAATATTGACTTTCGTTAGGGTCTTCTCACTTTTCACAGATAACGTCTCTTAAAAACTTTACAGTCCTCACCTGGGGTTTGCCAGTCTATTTCTAGCAAAAAAAAATCCCCATAAATAGAAAAATACCTGGAGTTATTAGCCTGTAATTCTTTCCATCCAATGGTTATTATTGGTAATCCAAGCCATAATCAATGAGATTTGCGAGAGAAGCGGTCACGGCGCCTGCAGTCAGTGCGGTCCTCCCACATATTAACACTGTCTTGATTCGTTTACTTCGGTTCTTGTCCGCCCACACGCCGCTACCGACGCTGCCGCGCGACTGTCTCTCATGTGAGCAAATCCATGGAGTAGTAATTGAATGATGCTGCCTTCAAGTGCTCCTCGTAAACTCTGACCTCTGAGTTCCAAAATGAAATAGCCACCATTTAAAAAAAAAATAAAAAAAAATGGCACCTCATATTATCTCCCATATTGACTGCTGGTATGAAAGTTAAGCACAATATGGGTTAGTAGCCTATCGAGTCATCTTAAGACATTTGCATATAAGATAGATTAGTGTCTGATGAATTTTAGGTGGCAAAAAAAAATCCAAAATTGACAGGTCTAGGCTATATAACATTTTGGAGTGAAAAAGTCAGGCATGTCGGCTAATTGATGTTTTGATACTTTATTCAAAACTAAATCATGCGTGACTACTAAAAGTTAAAGAGTGGGGGGGGAAAGCATATGAAATACTAGACCTAATTATTTACACAGAATGCCAAACAATAACATAGAAAAATAAAAACCAGTTTCCATGCTGTCCCACATCTCGGCAACTCGGGTATCATAGAAAATCTGAGTCATATTTACCATAGGCTATATACCATTTAGCATAGGCCTATACTAGTTCATCGGTTGATCGACATTAGCCTACGGTTTTTCCGACAGCATTTGAAGGCAGCACAGACAATTGTGTCGCGCTGCTGTGTCTGTAGTTACGGTAATGGTACTGATGAGGGCGGCCGAGTCAGGAGATGTGTGATGCTGCTGTTGTGTCCTGCCGCTGCCATTTCATCAGCGGATCCGCACGTAAATATCAACACTCATATTAAAATTAACCAGCGGCGAGTCAAGCTCGGATGGTCTCTCGTCCTAAACGCCCAACAGCCTTACCTAGTCCATAAAGCCAGATCAAAGAGTGACGGTAACGGTTAAGATGAGGCCTATTATTGGCGGATTGTAAGCAACAACACAACCACTGTTGTCTGGTAAATAATTTTAGAAGAGATAATGGGGTTTGCTTTTTCCAGCCACTGAGCGCTTCAACTTCAAGGTGGGTCATCAATTAATGATTTTGTATTAATTGTTATTTTACTTGTTAATCATGAGCGTAAAGAATATCCATGCTGGCATTAAGTGCGGGCTAGGCCTAAGGATGCAAACAATTTGCTCGTCATTTATAGTGAAGTTTGTGGGATATTTTATCGTGCTAATCACTTGTAGTCTATTAGGACGCGCTTATATCAACCGCCATAATGTTTCCGCCGTAATCTTTTCACTAAGTAGGTTCTGGTTCGCTTCAAAGAGGCTGTCGGGCCTTGTTGGGTCTTACTGCTGTACAACAACCAGTCCACTATCCACATGGGGGCTGACTACGCCAATGTTTATTGAGTTGGAGAGGAGTGGCCCCAACCCCCCTCCCTCTCCTGAAATCAGATAATCCAACTGTAAATCACACGGACATTACTGAGATAATTTGTGCCTATTATTCTCACCTCGCGATAGCAGCTCTAATCCACTGTTATCCAGATTAAATGCACATTCGTGTTAAAATCGTGTATAAAACCTTGAGATAATTTAATTGTTTCTAAAGACAAGGTTGTCATTTTGTTGCCTCTAATTGTTCATTGAGGCTAAAATGTGCTTAATCTATGCTGTAGTTCCATTCATTGATTTTTTTATTTTATTTTATTTTTTGTAATTTTCTCCTCTACAAAAAAAAGTGCATTTTAACATGTGATAAAACACATTAGACACGTGTTTTTTTGGTATTTCACATGTGGAAAACGCTTAATGTTAATTTCACATTTGAAGTTACATGATTTTCATGTTTTCTTTTCCACATTTATGCTTCACATGATTGTTGTTGATGTTATTGACAGTTGACATGTTCTTTTTTCCTTCATTTAGTTTCTCACAATGTGCTCCAATTATCAGCAAAAATCATTTTCAATACAACAAACTTCAACTTTTAAACAGAATTCATTCAAATTCAGTCATCTCTTCAAGAGAAACGGGCATAAAAAGGTCTAAAACAGTCCCGTTTCATTTCCTGGTAAGACTGAGTGAGTGAGTCAGAAATGTGACAAGTTGGAGATCAGCGGCTGTGATTTTCTCCTGCCACAGACCGGGTGTGACATGGAGACGATATGGCTGTATCAGTTCCGTCTGATCGTCATCGGAGACTCCACCGTTGGCAAGTCGTGTCTGATCCGGAGGTTCACAGAGGGCCGCTTCGCCCAGGTGTCAGACCCCACTGTGGGAGTGGACTTCTTCTCCCGCCTGGTGGAGATCGAGCCGGGCAAGAGGATCAAACTCCAGATCTGGGACACGGCAGGACAGGAGAGGTTCAGGTGAAGGGAGGATGTTTGATTCATACTTTCTTGGTTTGAAGGTGTCATCGTGTGTTATTCTCTCTCTCTCTCTCTCTCTCTCTCTCTCTCTCTTCATCCACCAGCCTGGTGGGCGATGGCTCTGCCTCTCTGTCTTTGACATCACCAGCGTCATCTGCTGCATCTCTCTTTCTCACTCTTCCTCCCTCAAGGTCCATTTCCTCTCCTCTCCTCTCCTCCTCTCTCCTCTCCTCTCCTCTCCTCCCCTCTCCTCTCCTCTCCTCTCCTCTCGAGACCAATCTTTCTCCTCTCGTTTGCCTCTTTCTCTCCATTCACTATGCTCTCTAGTCTCTAGCTTTATCTCTATTTCTCTTTACACCAAACTTTCTTCCTTTTATTGTCTATTTCTTGCTCCTTTTATCTTTCTCCCTTGACCCCTCCCCCTCCTCCCTTCCATCCACACATCTACCCAGCTCCAACACCAGGGCTTTCTATCTAAACTATCAAAACTCTGACAGCTCTCTCCTGCTCTTCCACATCTATTTTTACAAGTCTCCCTTCCTTTTACAAATCATTCTTTCCTCCCTCCACGTCTCTCACCAGGGTTCACTGCCTTAACACTTCTTACCCCACGTCCATCCATCATCAGGACGTACCACCCCAATCCTGTTGGCCATCTCCTGCACGCCACACCAACAGCCCGTCTCTCTTTAAAGACCCCAAATGGCATCTTTACTTCCTTGATTTGGGAACATTCAAAAGTCTAAACCAATGGAATATCAGTCAGGGAGAGAAAGGCAGTTTTATTTGATGGGAGGGGCGGGACTCATAAATCAGAAAAGACTCAAAAATCTGTGATGGTTTTATAAGTTGGAATTTATATTTACACCTACTGGTGCAGCATGAGGTCACCATTAAAGTCAAAAGACTCTGTTTTCCAGGAAGTAAAAGTAATGGGAGTTAATTTTGTGGGAACTTTAAAGGGCCGTTAAGTAATCTATGACCATTATCAACCTCTATCTGTGACCAAAGAATTAAAGTCACATTTGTACAATAGAGATGAGTAAGCTAGCTAATTAGAGAAGAGACCCAACCGAAACATCTAATGAAGAGGTAATCTATCACAAGGCTAAATGCTGTACTAATAATAAAGCTCTATCTTCAGGATTTTTGGCCTTTGTAGCTGAAATGTCACTTACTCACGGCACCATCCTCCTTCACTGAGGATCTAATCTATCTGTCTGTCTCTATTTGTGTCTACTTCCATCCATCCCTCCATCCTGCAGGTCTATCACCAGAGCCTACTACCGCAATTCAGTGGGCGGGCTCTTGCTCTTCGACATCACCAACCGCCGCTCGTTCCAGAACGTCCACGATTGGCTGGAGGAGGCCCAGAGCCACGTCCAGCCACACAGCATCGTCTTCCTATTGGTCGGTCACAAGTGTGACCTGGAGGCGCAGCGTCAGGTGACCCAGCAGGAGGCGGAGAAGCTGGCAGCGGCCTACGGGATGTGCTACGTCGAGACGTCGGCACGAGATGCCATCAACGTAGAGAAGGTGTCCCTCTAACCTCTGTTAAAACAGTCTATATAGAACAAGATGCTCTCTGCACACAAGTGTCATCTGTGCTTGTGTTGTGTGGTCGGCTTCGTCCTCAACAGTCTCCACAAGCAGGTTTCTGTGGAGAAAGGCCTCTGGTGACCAACTCAATATATAATATAATATGTGGAGTGCAAACTTTGAGGTTTGATTCCCTGTACAATGAAGGACAATGCAGTGGTTTGAGTGTTATTCCTCATTAAAGCAACCAGTAATGATAGATTAAAGGTGCTATATGTAGCATTTTAAACAACAATTATTACCACGTTATTTTTGAGCCATTAGTATAATTAGTGTAAATAAACTGTAAATGCCAGAAGATTGTCAGCCTCTACAGCCTCTACACTGCATTTTATAAATTACATGCCACTGCGTCAGATTTCACAGGAAATCTGCTGGATTGCTTTATGGCACAAAACAGGAAGAGGGAGCTGCTCAGTTTCTTGCAATGGCAGATGGTGGAACGAGTGAAAGGCTGATGGAAAAATCACTTTCAACATGTTTATCCTCAAAAGAGGATAAACACCAAGGAGGGGGAGGAGGACCAATTTTGGGAAATGGTAGCACTAAAAATACGAGTGGCGTGAGATAGAGGCTACGACGATGGTCTCATTTGTTTATAGTAATTATACCAAGGTATCACAATTAATTTGACAATGATATGTCGATGCTTAAAAATGCTACATGTAATACCCTTGACAATTGACACTTTGAAGCATATCAATGCCTTTCTTCAAACTGAAATGATCCTGATTCTGAGTCATTTTAAAACGGTTTCTGATCCTTCATGATTTTGTTTCCGATTCTCCTCCAGGCGTTTGTGGATCTGACTCGGGACATCTTTGAGCTGGTGCGGAGTGGTGACATCAAGATCCAGGAGGGCTGGGAGGGCGTCAAGAGCGGCTTCGTCCCCAACACCGTCCACTCCTCCGAGGAGGTCACCAAGGGCGACCGGCAGTGCTTCTGCTGATCTGCCGGGCCGCCGGGCCGCAGCAAGGGGGGCGACACTTCAGACTCAGAATACAGGAAGGGATGAGGCTTTCTTCTGGCTGCACACAGACCCCAGTTCTGTCAGACGTACGTTGTTAGACCGCTGAGCTACACTGACCTGAAGACTGGAGTTGAACCTCTTTAGTCCTATATATAAGACTTTGCTATGAGATCAAGCTGAGACTTTTGGGTGCCTGTTTTGTTTATGGCTCTGTCTAGACTTAGCAAACTTTCTAGACACTTTTACCAGGTGCAGAAGCACAAAGCGGGGTTAACCAGAGGAAACAACCCTCTCCCTCACTGCTCTGCTGGTGCGCAGGTGTGTGTGCATGTGTGTTTGTCTGCTGTGTCAAAACCACCAGAGTTTCCTCCACAGCAGAACCACAGCGCTGTCGCAGCCCCTCATGCTAAACCCCTAAGATCCTAAGAGCCTACAAACTATCTTTGCCTCTGTCACCACCACTTCTGCTTTACTCCATCTGGCCGCTGCAGACCTGTACAGTTACACTCCAGCAGCCATTGATGCTCTTTCTAGTCGGCGTAAATCTCTAAAGATCGATACAGCCAGTGTAGTGTATTACGATCGATGCTCATGTATCAACCCAATCCAAATTGGTTGCACCAAGATCGAGCCATGCCTCTGCCATTACATGCACAATATCTCAGAGCCTGCTGTATCCTTTTCACTTGCAATGCCTCGTATATCCAGTGAGAGAGATTAACGAGACGGCCGAGCCGACGGTAAATCATCAGCGACTGCAGATCAGCGCCACAATTTCAAGTGGCTTGATAAATAAAGAGAGAGAGGAGAGAATAATGAGTGTGAATCTTGATCACGAATTGAACCAAAGCTTGAGATATTGACTGTCTCGTGTTTGTTTATGAGTGCGACCTGCTGAGGACCGGTTGCTGGTTGAGGAGGAGTGTGCACTGTGAAAACGCTCCATTTTAGGCCTACATTCCTTTTCTACTTTGTTTGCTGCGTTCTTGATTATTATAACCAACTGTACATTCACTGAGGGGAAAAGCGACTGTAGCTAATTCATTGATAGCCATTACGGATAGACCATAGTAAGGGTTTTTATAAATGTCGTTGTAAGTGCCGGTTTAAGGTTTACTATTCTGTGTCGGTTCACTTTTGCTGGTGAGAACCACGAAGGTTTATTCTTACAGCCTTTTGGAAAATGGCCCGATGCTGTGTGTTGTTTAGATAACGGGCCCATTATCTCTCCTCACACCAATGCCTACTATCCATTTATTGATACCATTTCTCTGCTTACAATATAATGCATGTTCACGTTTTACTTCAATTTTTCCAAAGAAAGAAAAATATTTGTATTTTTGATATAATGTAAATAGCCATTCCACTCAATACCTGGAATTTCATCACTGAGAGAGCAGAATGAATGAGTTGACCAATTTGTCTCTTAAAGATATGGGAATATATATTTGGCTTTGTGGAAAATTACAGGAAACATAGAAAGTGAACACATGATAAATACTTGAACCCCAGAACAATTACACAGATTTCTATTCAAATTGGTAAACATTAGCGGTGTTTATACTTACTAGAATTGGGAATAGTTCACATCTACCTACTAAATTACTCGGTAAAATTGTTAAGAACAGATGGAAAGAATGCTGAGCTTGCATTGGGTTTTTAATGAATCCCCGGTCAATTTGATTTAAATTGTGCTGAGGATGCGTCTCTTTTGAGTGCCTTTGGAGGAAAGAAGCCTAAGCACACAGTGAGGTCTGGTGTCCATTTCTTATTAATAGATAAAACTGTGTGTTTATCCAGTTAATATTACCATATAAACTGTAATATTACAGGAAATGTATTGACAATAAGTTACACAATTACACTTTATTTGGAACCAAACATCCTGACAAAGTTGACTGTTTGCAGCTGTTGTGACTCTGGGATGATTATAGCACAAGTGTCATTAATAATAAATGCTTGGAAATATTAATAAAGATTTGCCTCGTGCAAAGGCTGGTAGTACACTGCGCTTTGTACCATAAAACTTCACATTAACCGTTAATAATAGGAGATTGTTGCAATGCTGTACGCAGCCACTAGAGAGCAGCGTCAGCATAAATAAGTAAAAGATGCCATAACATAGTGATTCTTCTTTTTCATATCAAGGACCCCTAATTTAGTCCACATTAGAGCTACGGACCCATTTGATGAGATCTTGTCTCTCAGACCCCATATTTTTATTATTAGATACAATTTTGTCCAGAATTCCTTGAATATCTGTATTGTAGATAAAGAGATAACAGTGAAACTATGACCAAAACAGTCATTCTTCTACATTCTCTAATTGTGTTAACTTCTTGTAAATGAAATAATGGTGAAGTTTAACAATTCATCAATTTGCTGGGGACCCCCTGGAACCCCCTCAAGGACCCCTGGTGGTCCCCGACCCCACGTTGAGAACCACTGCCATAGCATAGCTGTTACAACAAATAATGTTATGTATTTGTCTTACTAGCTGCAGCCTTAATCTCATGAAACCATAACAAGTATTTTCTAATAACAGCGAAAAACATTCATGTTATAGATATCATGGCAGAGATGGAATGTAAATGCATAGAATTAATTATCTTAAGGCAGACATGCATTAAAGTAAATGGTTTTAAACTTGCTAAAGAATATAACAGGTTAGCCTTTCTGCAGTGAGTAAATACTGAGGTAATTCTGATGCAAGTCAGAAAGTGGAAAGTTAGTCAAGTCTAAAGTAAAGTCTGTCATTGTGTAAACCATAATTAACATAGTTCAGGTGAAGTGAGTCAGCGGTGACTCAGAAACTGGTTAAGTGAGGCTTCAACCGCCTCAGGCATCAAACTCAAACTCATACTGGGAAACTTTGCGTACTCAAACTTTCAAACCGAAAGAATCACATCAAACACCAAGGGGCTTTCATTCTGTAATAAGCACGAATCATTGTTTTATTAAAAAAAAAAAAAAAGGAAAAAAAAAGAAGACAACATCGAAAATACAGCTCGTTTTATACATGACAGCCATATTTACAGGATATAAAACGGAAAGAGACAAAAATAGATCACTGCTGTTAATGAAAACAGCATTGAGAGGGGGAGATGATAATATTGATTTTCAAAAGGCACGAGGGCTGGGTATGAAGAGCGCTGTCAGACATGAGTCACAGTCACATCACGTATCCTTTCAAACACTCATCTGTGGCAGATTAATCATGCCTGGCTCATAAACAAAGTGTCCCAAGTGCAACATTCCTCCTGTCCAAGCAAATGCTCTGAGGTCTGAGTTTCAGGGCCAAGTTTTTACACTCGAGTCACTGAGATCTCCAGTGAAAAATTACAAAATCTTAAGCCAGAAGGTTACAACAGCTCGGCAAGTATTTGAAACGATCTAAGATGCAACTTTGACTCAGTCCCATCTTGTTCTAGCAGCCCCGGAGCCTTTCTGAGGCAGAAGGATGGTTCTTTAGGCACCAGTTTCTGCAAGAGACGGGAGTCACATCCTCTACAAACACTCTGAATCCAAATCGAGCCCTACCCCCCCCTTCTCCACACTCCACTACGTCTCCCTTTCCCCAGGTGTTTTAAGGTGATATGTGAAACTCTGACATCATATATCTATCTGAGGGATCGTTCGCCTAGCAAGAACAGCAATTACAAGATGTTTAGGGACACCGTTAAATTTGCGTATCTGCATAAATGCTGAAATATTGCTTACACCGCGGCAATTTTCTCATATCTACAAGAACGGCTAGTGAGGAAGGGACTAAGGTTTTCAATTTAGAGCCCAGCAAAACCCATTGCCAAATGAAATGCCTTTAAGTGAAATTTACAAAAGATACTTCAAGTTATACTTAAGAGAGAGTGTAGATTTGTATAATTTACAGCATTATACAAATAAAGATACAGTTATACACAAATACTGTACAATCTACAGTAAAAAGCACTGTACTAGAGCAAGGGAAGAAAAATAATAATAATCACAAAAATAAGCTATTAACATAAATTATCCTATTGACTCCAGTGAGAATTGGGGTAAAAATGTACACAATTTAGAGACCATCTTTTAGTGGTCATTCTTTGTCATGGAAAGCTCAGTTTCCAAAAAACACGTTCATTTGGTCAGGCAGGATCAAAACAAACCAGGATAAATCATTTGGTGATGCAAGAGATTTGCAACAGAAAAACAAACAAACAAACAAACAAAAAAAAACTCATGGAAGCAAGAAGGGGAACCAAAATCATCAACACTCTAAAACTGTACATGTACAACGATTAAAATACATTAATAAAGTTAAACATCTAAAAAGTATATTAATTGATTGAGAATTGATATGAAAAAGGCAGAACGAAAAGAAGAATGTATCCCAAACAACACTAAATTTAAATATTAACAGTTCTAACAGAATGAGTAAATGAAACAGTAATAGAAAAAAAAGAACAAAAAAAGTGATGAAAGCTCAACAGACAAAGCTGCCAAGGACAAGTTTCAATGGAAACTAAACAAAAACCTTTGTGAAAAAACAAGGTCTTTTCACAAGGGAAAAAAAACAAAAGGTTAAAGATATACTAGTGGTGATGAACAGAAACGAACCCCCGGCTCCCAGCTCCAAGACACTAGTGTGGATGAATAGAGGCTACAGGTTATGAGTTGAATAGATGTCAATTAGAAACAAATCAGCTGTGCTTGAACTAAATGATTAAATGCCTCTTTCAGCGTTTCCTTCACCTCCCTTTCTTACATTTTTGCAAGTGAGGTAAAAGAAGCTTTCTAAGTGCGGATCTATCACATCTTCTCAGATCTGCAAAAATATCCGGGTACAGCCATGTGAAGCATTTGAAGCAGAAAGACTCGTATATGTGTGCGTGTGACTCAAAAAGTGGAAAATTATCTACATGGGATGTCGTTTCAACATCTTTACTTGACCTTTCCACGCCTATTCTTTGGATAAAACTTATATCCAACCAGATATCCCACCAAACAAGTACTCGCATGTATTTTTTGGAATTTGTTTTAACCTGCTAGGAATGCCAAATGGTGGGAGTTTTTTTTGGGTGAAACCTTGTAACTCCTATTTTGGTTATATACATTTTTTTTAAGCTTCAATTGAGGGATTACATGACCCTCTATGGGTTGAAAAGAAGTTCTACGCCCCTTGAGCTGATAAAACCCTTTTCAAATCCCACTGGATAAACTCAAAAATGCACGGTCGTCAAGCTAAAAACAAGGCAGTTTTTCTTAGTTCCTGAAAAGTTGACATTTTGGAGATACAAGGTGTTCACCCAAGAAAAGCAGTCGACTATTGAAATATAAATGTAGTCGTTTTCTGTGACCGCCAACTGTAATGCTGCAGTAAACCTATCTGGTGCTAGGTTAAAAGAAATACCAGGAACCATCTGCAAATACTAGTGATTTATGATTGAGTACTACTTTCATACCATATTAATTTTTTTTTTTTTTAAAATACATTACCGTTATCCATATTGACAATATGTAGACAATATTTAGTCATTTCTGTCTCATCTCTTGACTGGCCTTTCAGCATTTCATAACACAGGTCCCATTACATTACTTCAAGTTACAGTAGCTACGACAGACAAGTAACTGCATTACATTACTTCAAGTTACAGTAGCTACGACAGACATGTAACTCACTGAGAACATATACTGTATGGCTGTTCTCTGGGAACAGGGGACCAGGAGGGGATAGTGTGTTAAAAAAAAATGTACAAATCTGCTAAGCATGTACTTCAGGCTCAGACACATAACCACACGGCGTACTTTACATTAACATCTACCATGTGCTATCGACCTAAACGCACCGAGGCTCTGACTAAGATTGTAAACCTCACAGCCACAATGCTACCCTGTACACACACAGCAGACACAGAAACAGACAGACAGGCTGGTATCACTGAGCTAGGATCAATAAGCTAGACATATTCACTCTGTAGCAATTCGTAATAAGTAAAATCGATTTTCTTCATCTCTGTCACTTGTTTCTTCAGACAGTTTGATGTCTAGCTCACTGATCCCATGTCTTGACGTGGGTAAACTCACTGGCTCAAGCCAACAGTATTAGTCATCTAGTAGTTCATATTCACAGCCAGTGGCCAGATGGCTGTCACTCCACACAGCCACAGCGCAGTGACAACGAGAGGAGGCAAAGACAAAACAGCTAATATGTAACATTTTTCTAATGATAACGGAAATTCATCACGAGTACCACAGTACTCTTAGTTAGTTAGGTCCAGTCAAAGCATTTGTGTTATAGGCAGGTAAATATCTCCAGATGCTAGGGCTAAGGCTGAACACAAACAGACAGATTAAAAACAGACACACGGGCCAAGAACCAGCTCTGTCACAGTGTCTAGCCATCAAGTTAATCAGCCTCCAAATCAGAGGTAAGATGTGTGGTGTTTTCTAGCCTCTTCTCCCGTTCAACCCGGGGCTGTGTTTCAGGCTGCCTACACTGCGGCAGTTGGCTGCCATTTCCACCAGACTGCCAAAAGGAGTCTAGACGGTCTGCAACACCCCCAGGTCCGTGTCAGTCTGTATCAGGGGCTGCTGCCCCCTTCCACATCACTGTCGTCGGGAGCCCCCCTGTAAATTGGGCTCTTGCTCTGCAGCGCAGGCTCGTATTTGCGTGGGGAGGAGCTGCTGGCGGCCTCGCTGCTGTTCTTAATGCCATAGAAGAAGTAGATGGTGAAGCCTGGACAGGAGAGAGGCGAGAGAAAGTTACAGAACAGAGTTACACAGGAATGCGTAGCACTAGCAATGCACCAAAAACGGTATTAGCAATGTTTTAGTGTCGTACCGATGGCCATCCAGACAGCGAAGCGGCACCATGTCGCCAGGTCCAGCTGCATCATGAGGTAAATGTTGATAAACACACTGAACAGCGGCAGCCAGGGAAGCAGAGGGACCTGGAGAGGATACAGAGAAGGAGGGAATTAATTCCTAAGTGTCTGAAGGAATAGAGTCCGCATCAATTTAAGATATGGTTTATGTTTAAGGCATTTCTGCTCTACTGGGCAGCACACAATGGAAGCTGATAGGGAGAGTGTGAGGGAATGACGAGACAAAGGTGATGCAGATTTGAACCCACAACATCATAAGTGAATGGTGGGCACCTTAGCCTCCTCTCAGAGTCAGCATCACTAACATAACAGTGTAGTAACACCAACATAAAGACCTTATTCTAGCAGAGAAAATTACAGAAATCGTTTCTGTGTGAGGCATTGTGTGTGTTCCCAGGGTACGACAGTTACCTTGAAGGTGAGAGCCTCTTTGCTCTCAGGCTGTCTCCAGATGATGACGACGCAGACGGCACACAGCAGAGTCAAAATGACACACGCCGCTATAACGACGTGTGCCGCTTGGCTGCTCAGCTGCCCGGTCAACAGACTTGGGAGACAACTGGCCAACACCACACACAGCACAGTGATGAAAACCGCTACAGAGAGGGAAGGAGAGGGAAGAGATTATATTAGTTCTATTAGTGTCACCAAGACCCAAGTATGTGTATTATATCCTTTTAAAAGCGGAGTGGACAGCGCATTCACCTTAAGGTTTTTTTCATTAAGAGACAGAATGAAGGTTGATAGGGAGAGACAGGAGATAAAATTTTTTGATTCAAGGCCAGTGGGCTCCATGCGTTTCAGCCTCATCTCCGGCATACTTACAAATAATAGCTGTGGTAGCATAAACGATTTTCCCAGACGTCTGCGTTGGCGAGTTCCCACTGGGGCAGAAGAGCAGCTTGAGGGTGAAACTCTCTCGGAGCGGCCTGTCCTCCATCTCCATGCCGTACTCGTCGCCGCTGTCCCCTCCGCTTACGGCCACCTTCTCCCCTCCCACCAGCTCCACCAGCTTCTCCGTCTGGCTGGACGAACTCAGGCTGCCAGGCTGGTACCTTTAGAGAGAGGTAGGATGTGTGAGAACAGAGGTTGATATATGCAGCGTTTCCTTTACATTAACTTAGCTGGAAAATTGCCCTGACAGCTAGAAAGATGGAAATATAATGAATTGCACCATCTGGTCTTAAGTGTTTAGCCTGTCCTCCCCCTCAAAAAATAAATAAAATTACAGGAAACACATATGAATAAGGAGATGAGATTTATGCAGAGCACAAGTCCTTACCCAACTCTTGCAAAGAGGAAAAGTCAATTTAAAACAAGTCCAATGCCAATCTAAGAATGGGACTGCACAATTGACCCTGGTCTTTTACCAATACACAAGATATAATGCAACTATCCCTTGTGCTATTAAACTGGCATTACCTGTACATGGTAATGACATTAGTACAATAGCTACTACAGAATAATGAGCACACTATTATGGCTTCAAAAGACTTGGCTGACTGGGTCAGTTGAGTCCATGGCTAGTAGAAAGTAAAGCGCTTACCTCAGGATGAGGACACAGATGGCCACTAAGGAGTAGGCCAATAGAGTTCCAATGGACATGAGGTCAACCAGAGCTGCCAGGTCAAACAGGAAGGCCATGAGGGCTAAATGGAGAAGACCAAAGACAACGTTTAAAAAAAAACCCACACACATTACTATCAGTAGCTGTAAGTCTGTAGTACTTTTCTTATAAATTTACATTTTACCTCATCTCTGAGATGAATGCAAGCAATGCTTTTACCGATTTGAATTAATGCTTGGATGCAAAATGTAGCCTAAAAACTCCTGAGTAATCTTTTCCCAGACTGCTGTAAGAGTAAAGTGTTATTGATCCTGAACAGACAGCCTGTCAGACTGCCAGCGAGATACAGCTGAGCGCAGTAGACAGACCTGTGACCCTGGCAAACTAAAAAAACAAAGAAAAAAAAAAAAAGAGGCGACATCAAGAGGGACAGATAGACATAGCAAGGACAGCCTGCCTGCCCTTGCCGATGAACAAACAAGACAAATAGGATATGGGCAGATATTAACAGACAGACACAGGGCGGACAGAAAGAAAGAAAGAAAGAAAGAAAGAAAGGGGCACCAGACAGCTGAGAAGCGAGCCTACCTGCAACGATGCCAGAGGCGATGGTAGCCAGGAGCGGGGTCTTGGTGCGCTCGTTCATCCTGGACAGCGCTCTGAACAGCAGCCCGTCCTCTGCCATGGCGTAGATGACGCGGGGCATGGGGAACATGGAGCCCAGCAGACTGAAGCACAAAAGAGAGGAAACTAATAGTTAGCGTGACACAAACGCTGTACAGTATCATATCAAGGGAATATGGAGTGGCAAAACAAGAATCTCAACATGGACTTTTCACTCACCTGGTGGAGAGAGCGCAGAGAGACCCCACAGCCACTATGTATCTGGCGGGGGCCCAGCCCACGTAGCTGAAGGCCTCGGGCAGGGGGCTCTGGGTGTCCAGCTGGTAGTAGGGCATCATCAGGGTCAGAGCCGCGGACACGCCGAAGTAGGCAAAGAAACAGATCAGCAGCGAGGCCACGATGCCAATAGGAATGGAACGCATGGGGTTCTTGGCTTCCTCACCTGGGGACAACAGGGGGAACAAAAAAAAAAAAAAAAAGATGATTAGTTGGTGGCCAGAGTTCATGCGAGGAAGACCTGTCAACAGGAAGAAGAAAAAAAACTTCCCACTGGATGAGGAATTGGTCTGACGCAAACAACTAGCAACCGCTTTTGCCGTGAGGTGAGGTTGGAATTTTAAGATTGCTGCTTAAATGCTTTCATTTCAGAGCCATGTCAAACTCAAAGATACAAGCTTGTCAGAGGTCAAGAGCTGCATGACAATATTTCAAGATTAGGATTTGACACTCTGCCAGTTTGATCGCGAGGGTTAGGGTTTAGTAAGTAAATCAAGGCGTATCCTTTCCATCCTGGCGACACATGTTGCATCAGCTGGACAAGGTGTTCCGGGATGTTGTGGGAACACCTCAGGGCTCTGGCTCCCACTACCTATCTATGTATTTGTGTATGCACTGATGAGCAAAGATACACAACCAAAGAGTGTGTGCTATCCAAACATTAGCTGCACAAGACAGAGCACACAAGGACAAATTTAAATAGAAAAATGTTCCAGTGATTTCTTATAGGAAAATGCAGAATTATCCTAAATATTTTATCCAACCAATGTCACAAGGACATGTTGCAAATTCAATCTTTTTGCGAGTCGTCGTGTGGCAATGACTCGGCATCAAGACATGAAAAGGAAAAAAAGTCTTAATTTTCTGCCATAGCAATGGACAAACAAGCAAAGGTTTTGAATAAACCTCTGTGCAAGTAAAGGCACGCCCGAAAACCTCAGTCGCATAACTTTACAGTCTGAATCGGGCCCATAGTGAAATCAATCCATTGAGATACTGACAATATAATTATGATCTATACGCATCTGTTCGGCAAACTTCACCATAACTAACTTTTAAATTTAAATCAATGTTAAAAACACTCACTTGTTGTGGCGATGCAGTCAAATCCCACAAAGGCGTAGAAGCAGGTGGCAGCACCAGACAGAATCCCTTTCAGACCAAATGGAGCGAAACCACCTACGCCAAATTCATTTTCAACACTGGGTGGCAGAGGAAGAGAGGCACACAGTTTGGTCAATTGGCTAAAATTATAATCATCAACCACACATAAAAACAGTAAGACTATAACTTCATTCACTGACTGGTACATGTGTCAAATACTTACTCTAAAGGCATGCTTTTGTTGGTGGCGTTGTAGTACTCGACGTAGTCCTCCTTTGTGAGGTTCCAGTTGGCTGAGTCTCCTTTAACAAAGCCGGAGATGATAACGAAGCCCAACACCACCAGGTTGATGCCCGTGAAGATCTTATTCACCAACGCCGACTCGCTCACACCAAACGCCAGAAGTCCTGAGGGGGGGCAGGAAGGACAGGGAGGAAAAGGAAAGGGGGATAAGGAGGGAGAGGGATGGAAGAACGCATATTTCAGCACCCCTTATTGCATGTTCTGGTGTGTGGGTGGATGTGTTCTTGCTTCATCACTTCCAACATACCATCAGTCAGCGACACTCATCATTATTCCTTAACAGCACTGCAACTGGCATAGCAGCCCACACTAGCTGCTATGACATTAGTGTGATAACTGATTATTATGCCATTTATTTCATTTAGGATGCCAACAGTGAAAACACATTTTTCTACTCTGCCAGCAACCAGCCATCACCTAAGGTTTTTTATCCCCACTATCCTGGAAAAATTGTATCTGGGTGGTAAAGAGGTAGGCTAGTCTTGGAATCCAACAAACACCGTGGGTAAGAAGTAGGGATGGGACGATTTTGTCACTGAACTTGTATTTATTACATAGTATCATGAATCATGAACCCTGTATCGAAACGTATTTGAGATAAGCATATCGTCTCATCCCTAGTAAGAAGGGTTTTCTGTGTTGAGTACTAGCAAGACAAACTCACCGGTGAGCAGCAGGACCAGGATGAGGGCGAACAGGTCGGGGTACTCTGCCAGGACATTCCCTGGCACCTTCATTGCCATGGAAGCTTTGAAGAACCCAGAGATCTTCTGTTCCACCAGGTTGTCAAAGGTTGAGCTCCATGCCCTTGCCACACTGGCCGTACCTGAAAGAGAGGACAGAAACAGAGATAAGTCAGGGATGTGATGACAGGAAAATGAGCTGCCTTCCGCAAGCTTCTCTCATTCTTCATAAGCTGCCAAGGGAAGACAGGATTCATCATCTGCACCATGTCATTTTCACTTTTTACTCGGGGAGTGTAATCAAATTAATTTAATTGATCAATGTCACTGTGGTATGAACAGGAGTCTCTATATAAAGCATGCCGCAGTAAATTCACTGAAACGTTAGTAAGCTCACCAATCACATAGGAGAGGATGAGGTTCCACCCTGTGATAAAGGCCCAGATCTCTCCAACCGTCACGTAGCTGTAAAGGTATGCAGAACCCGTCTTGGGGACGCGGGCGCCAAATTCGGCATAGCAGAGTCCCGCCAACATGGAGGAGAGCGCGGCGATTAGGAAACAGAGGACAATGGCGGGTCCTGCCTTCTCTCTGGCCACCTCGCCGGCGAGGACGTAGACGCCAGCGCCAAGTGTGGAGCCGACCCCCAGGGCAATGAGGTCCAGGGTGGACAGGCAGCGGGCGAAACGGGTCTCCTCGCCAGAGCAATCCAATGCCCGGCGACGCAGCAGGATTTTACCCAGGCTGGCGAGCTTGTTGGCCATATTTGGTGTGAGTGTGTGGGCGCTGAAGAGAGACTGTGTGTATCTTCTTTTTGTGGGTGTGTGTGTGAGTCACACAGCTGAAATGCAATGTGTGTGGTTGGACTCAGCAAAAGTAGTTTGGGCAGGTAGGTGTGGTAAACCAGGTGCTCGACTGCTATAGGTCCTTGAGGGTAGGTGTGTTCGTTTTAGCAACAGGCACTGAAGCAGACAGAGAACAGGAAGTGGCAGGTCTGGTCACAGTATTTTGCAGCAGCAGATTAGGACCTGTGAGGAAACACAAAAAGAAAACAAGTTCAAAACAGGGAACTATTCAGCAATTGCCAAAGCTTAGATTTAGCACTGTGCAATGCTTTCCAACAACGAATATTTACTAACAAAAGATAATCTGAACTGCAGGGAAACCAGAGCAGAGTTTATAAAAATCACAGAAATGCTCACAACTGAGATACTTTAACTCAGTGAGCACCATGCTCTCTACCAACTGAGTCACACCTCATGCTACAAGGAACAAGGTGTAATTTCATCTGTAATTTCTGCACTCATGTGTCCCACATCTGTTTCCAGTGAAGGCAGCTAATACCAGAGATGCTGGAACCCATTCTGGAATGTTCTTCTCTCCTCAAGCAGCCAAGGAGCTAATCAGTCAGTCAGTCAGTCAGTCAGCAGGGAAGGAGAGACAATAAAGACATTTCACTACAGGAGACTGTACTGTAGCTGTGCAAATACCAGTTATGCAACTTCCTGGAATTCATACCTCCACCTCTCTGAAAGTAATAGCACATCATGAGACATGGAGAAGCCTTATGAAAACACAAGACACTGTAATAGTGTCAGTCTACTAGGCTTTAATCTGCCAATTGCCATAACAAATAAACGGAACATGGCACACACCTTTATAAAAACAAAAGAACACCTAGCTTAGTACTTCACCACTCCCTTACTGCGATCCCGGCAATTCTAGCCTACTACTCGTGTTTCGTTTTTTCAGCAGATAGAGGCTGACAGGGAGAAGCCTGGGAAAGCCAGAGGGTGCGAAGGGACGATATGGCTGCAGCCGGCCCAGCTAATGTCAACAAGGAGGAGGAGGACAGTGATAGCCAGCAGGTTGATAAGGTGAACCAGCCACACTGGGAGAAAGTTGAGAGAATACTACAATGCAGCTGCTACACAAAAAAAGAAAAGATAATAGAACGAACGAAAAGACACTCCTGTGCTGCGCTCTTTCACAGTGCCTCTACTATCATCATCACCAACTAAAGCTACGGGTGAGCACTTGATATTGTCTACTTGTGAACCAAATAGACAATGTGTGTGCAGTAGAGGAAATCACCATCATCAAACCTCCTACACTGGATGCAGAGGACAGTTCTGCTACAGTCAATGAATATTTTCTTATTTCAAATTTCAAATTCCCAGTTGATTTTACAATATTACTAGAAGGGTTCAGCTGATACTATTGTTGACAGGTCAAGTTTGTTTTTGATAGTGAACTGTGGTGACTTGTCCAAGAATCAGAAACAGCCTCAATTTTCAAGATTAAAAACTGACATTTCTGCTCACACTTCTAGTTAGAACTGTTCACATTGCTAACAATTTCTACTTTTTATTATGGTTTTTATCGTCCTTGCTCTGTGAAGTTTATTGTAACATCCTTGTTAAATGCACTTAAAACTGAAAACCTGAACTTACAAGGGAATGACTGGTGACTAGAATGGTAGTTTGAGATCTGAGCAATCCTCAAAATCTCTTTGAAGAATGAAATTCATTCTCAACAGTGTGAAAATATTTCTTTACACTCTAAAGTTTAGAGAATAATAGCACGCACACACACACAAGAACCATCTTCAAGGACAGCAGCAACAAAGCTTACGTCAGTAGCGATAAGCATGTCAAGTCCAGGAAAGGGTGAATGATAATAATGATTACACCATGTTCAGCAAAACACACACACACACACACACACACACACACACACACACACACACACACACACACACACACACACACACACACACACACACACACACACACACACACACACACACACACACACACACCCACCCAAGAGGAGTTCATGACAGTCCAAGGACGTGCTGCAAAGCTATACTGACAATAATAAGCAATACTGTTAGTCAGATTCCTGGATGGATGGACACACACACCTGACGTCAATCACCATTTGTGCATATAGTCACAAAGCTGTTGCAAATTCAGGTGCAATGACATGACATGAGTATACACAATGTCACAAGAGGTCAACAGCACCAACAAGGCCCCAGGTTGATGACCTTTGTGGTATGTTTTGGTCGTTATGTAGCCTATGCACGGCAACATACCAAGCACACGCCCCAAGTGTGCGCACACATGCACAGGAAAGTTTTTGGCCTAAAAAAAAAAGGGATGCCAATTCCATCCACATTACATTTATTCTAGGCAGTAGACTGCATTTAAAAATTATAAAAGTGCTATAGAATTGACAATTTTTACATGGATCAATGTCTCCCCATATGCCTAGACTGCAGGCGGTGGAAACACCTGGTGCTTCAAAAGGTTAGGTCCACCCCACCTTGCCGAAAAAATGCTCAGCAAGATTTTGGGCACAACAGTAAGAATGTAATCTGCCAGGCGGTTGTTTTTGCCAAGTGCCTCTTCTAGAGGCACACACACACCGGAAAACAGATTCTTTAATTCTCCAAGCAATGTTGGCATATTTGATAAATGTGATGTAGTTGTAAGAATTTCTGTCATTTCAATGATTGTTTTTGAGTAGGCTAATGAAGAATTCGGGGCACATTCTTATAATCAGAAGCTTAATTAAAAGCTTAAATAAAAAAATTGTAGGTGTTATAATTGTTTCAGTAAAGTTGGATAACTGTCTGAATAGAACAGATACATAAGCAAAGATTACTAACGTTTCTGCTGTCACACCAAAGCAAGTTAACCTTATCTGCAAATACTACACCAGGGTTGTGACAATGAAACGCCCTTTTCATGGACGAACCAATAACAATTTGACAAAAAGGATCATGCTGTGTGGATGTGTGTGTTGGCATACAATTTTGTATAATTAAACAATCCTCGTCCTGGAGCTTTCCAAGAATAAACGGCTACCCACAGTTCTCAGAGGTTTGACGACAGACTCATGGCTATGTAAACACTTCTTGTGGTGTCCCAATTGATGCCATTTTCAGATTGACAAAACATGCATCTAGCCTCTTTTTGCTGCATCATACCTTGTGATGCCCTAACTGATGACATTTACTGATTGACAAAACATCCACCTGTCCTTCACCCATATCTTTGCTGCCATCACATTCTTGCATTTCATTAAATTTGTGCCATGAATTTGGCTTGATGTAGAGTTAAGTTCCTCTTGAAATCCACTGCAATTTTCCCAAAAGAGGTTTAAGGTGAGTATTAGGCGCAGAACAACTGTTGCCCCAATGATGCCAGTCTGAAGCCGTTGCTGCCATGACACCTGAGCCTCGGTGCGCCCAATGACGAGGCAGACGGACATTTCAGGCCTATCAGTCACGACAGTGGACAGGCAGCAAAGAGAACAAGTGAAACACTAACCCGACAGTACAGGTGGTGGTGCGGTACAGTCTGGACCTGTGCGCGTGGCTGTCTACCAGGGTCAGAAATTAACCGGGGCTCTGGGCAAAAATGCCCTTTCAAGTTCATTGACTGCCTGTGAAATTAAAGATGATGGAGCAAAAAATGCCCTCAAATTTTTTGCCTTTCACTCTGTTCATATTTTTTCGTTGAGTTGTCAAATATTTGCCACTAAGGGAATCTTTCCACTGCCTTCTGGGTGAGAAAAATGGATCGGTTTTTGATTAGAAAACGACTGCGTACGCATCCTGAAGCAGTACAAAATGTTGGCACCACACTGCCAGCAGTAGAAGAAAATGCCGACACCACACAAACCACTGCTTCAACAAAAAATAAAACTTAAAAAATTCAACAATCGAAGGATGGAGGATGGACTGGCTGGGGACAGAGACGGGAAAACAGCACCATCCTCCTCTGTAAGGACTGCTGCAGGTTTCTATCAGTGGGAAAGAAGTGTGGGATGTTTCAGTACAATTACAACATTCTATTAATACCATTAAAACAATAAAACCTACATTATCAAAGCGCTTCTCGTCTTACAGTTTCAAAAGAGAATATCCTGCCTAGTACAGTTAGGTGTTGAGAGAAAAAACAAACACCGTCAAACAATGAAATTTAAAAAAGCACAGAAAGAAACCGACAACCGCAATAATAAACATTCAGCCTTGTGAAGAGTGATGGGAAACTGGTACATAGTGGACATGCCGCTGCTCCCCGCTTGGCGTGACATTCCAAGTAGCATTTACCACTCCCACACCAGGAACTGAGATCTGAGGGTGTAAATATTGTCTCAATAAACATTCACTACCAAACTACCATGCCCAACCAACTCTGATCTCCTCGGGGGTTGGTCCAGCATCGTACATACCTTCAGTAAGTGGGACAAAAGTTTAATTCAAACCAGGCAATATTAGGTTGTAGAACGCCTATAACGCTTAAGATTACTAATTTCTGGGGCGCCCCGGTGGCTCACAGAGTAGAGCGCGTACCATAAGGCTCAGTCCTTCCCACAGCGACCCGGGTTCAAATCCGGCCCGCTGCATGTCCTCCCTCTCTCTCTCTCTCTCTCTCTCTCTCTCCCATACCTTCCTGTCTCTCTCACTATCTCTGTCCAATAAAGCATAAAAACGCCTGAAAATAAAAAATTAAAAAGATGACTAATTTCTTAACTGAAGATTTATTTCTTGGGGAATGTGTTCAGATCTTTACTTTCTTAGTGAAAGTAAGCATGTTTTCTGGTGTTTTCAGAGATACAATAGTAAAGTTCCTAGCTCAAGGTAACATACATATGTACACCTAACTGCTGTTTGACCTCACTTTAGGGTGGTCTCATTAAAATGATGCTAAAAGCACCTTATACCATCACCTCAGCCAGTTAACAGGCTAATCTTTTCCTTGTGGCTTTCACGAGGGTGCCCGCATGTGTGTGTGTAAGTGGGGCAGATTTATGTCAGGTTGCAAGGAGGCGTGGCTGTAGGTGAAGCGCAATACTCAGAGAAAGGTGCCGTCTGGAAACTCCCCCCCCCCACACACACACACACACACACACACACACACACTCACAAGAGCAGAGAGGCTAACCGCAAGAGTAAACCAGCCTGCTAGATGACTTCCACGCCCCGAGCTGGCAGCCATTTTCCATTCCACGATGTAAAATGAATACAGATGACTTTGGCACTTTTATCACAAGATGCAAAAAAAATGTTAAGACAAGATACTGACAGGAGTCTCCATTTTTCATTCAGCTATAATCAACTTGTCCAGTTGGATTCGACTGTGTAGCCTCCTTAGCCACATGTAAACTTGACCCTAGTCCCTTCAGCTAGAACACACTAATTCACCAAAATGGGACCAACTAAATGGCACTTAAACCTTAAAAAAAGAAAGAAAAAAAACACTCCACACCTACCTCACATGGAGGACTATGGCCAACAGCACAACGGGGTTACAACAGGTTGCAGGTCTAATGGTGCTGTTACTTGATTGAGGATTGTTGCTGCTGCTGCTGCCACAGACTCTTAAGAGGATTAGCAGGAGAACTAACAAACCTGCTAACGTCATTATAGCCTGTTGCTGCTGCTCTCTCTATCCATCTCAACAACGCATGGCTTTGTTTTGACTGCCACTGTAAACAACAACAACACAGCTCTCCGTTGTTGACTGGCTTATTTCGGTTGTATTAACGTAGAATTGGTAAATAAATTATCAAATGCAAACCAGATTAAATGATTAGATTACGTGTCCTCTAAAATGTCGACATTATTCTATAGCATTATCTCACCTTGCCATCCAGACTTAAAGCAAGTATAACTGCTAAAAAAAGGAGAATGGCACAGTCTGTGACGAAAGAGGATTTAGAAATCCTTGGAAACTCAGACTTTTCCAGGCTCCCCGTCTCACAGGTTTAATACAAAATATTCAGGGGCGTCCACAGAAACCTCTTTGTGACGCACTGACTTATGTGCAAAATACTACCAGCTAGTCCACATCCGATGCATCATGTGAGCTAAATGGGACACATGAACCTAGGTAAGAACGAAGTGGTAGAAACAAGACATCGACTAAACTATAGAGTTATAGACGGGCGGCCCATCTGACCGAAACGTCCATGCAGCAAAGATGGATGAAAAAAACAAAACAAAGGAACATCATGTTCAGTACCCTGCAGGGTCAACCTTAGTAGAAGGAGTGAATGTGAACTCATGTAATCCGGGAAGGTGCGCCGCATGATGGCAGGCTGAACAGAGTCGGTGAACTATACTTCATGCGTCACAGACAATGGCTGTGCAACTGTTTGAAGTTATGGAACAGTGTGTCTTTTGAGCCGTGTATGTGCACACCGCATGTGCATATGGAGGCCGTGTGTGTTTGTACTTTCGTGTGCATGTGTGTACTCTTGTGTGGACAGACTGACCGCTGGGACTGAACTGAACGACCCTTTAAGTCAACTGGCCGGGCGCCACCATTACCACTAACAACTGCTCTCCCCGTGTGATGGAATGTGACAAACGAAGAATTCATTCACTCTCCCATGAGCAACACCAGCGCTATTAACTTCCCTCGCCACTCGTCACCACCTAGTGCGCCGCGGGAACAGAGGTAACCTCGACTCTCCAGCAGAAATTATAGTGATTTAACACGGCTGGCTAGCCTTTCTTATCATTGTACATTATCTGGAAACGTGTACGCCAACATGTTAGTAAAGATACAGTCTATTTCAGAAGAGATTAAACATGCACAAAAACACAACAGGAGTTTCTAATATGATAATAATATTCCACCCATCTTTGTGGCTCAATAGGCGTAACACACTTTTGAATATTTTGTTTTGACTAATTAAACACAAGGTTGCCGTCTTAGCCAATTTTTCCAAATTAGCCTACAACAAAAAACTAGGCTACTGCTAAGAAAAATCTTGCCACAGTATACTCACCCAAATCTGCTATAGGTCTGTGTTAGATTGGGCTATTGGGACCAGAATCATGATTTGATTGTGGTTGATGACCTTAAATCTTCCAAATCTCCCCATTTGTGAAACACACCCAGTATTTCTGATTCAGTTCACTTCTTCTGACCAGAGACACTGTGTGTTGCACTGTGGCATTACTCAACAGGATGTAACGACTCTGACAGACATCAGCCATTAAGCCTTTTCTATCAAACTAGACAAACTAACACATTCCTCTTAGGCCACACTGACCTAATGTCTGGGAGAGGAATGTTGACGCTTAAAATATGTTCAAGAAAAGTGTTTTCTTTGTTTCGGCTGCAGTGGGAAAATTGCCCCCACAGCTAGAAAAATGTAAATACAATGTAAATTCAACATCTGAGCTTATTTCTCAGCCCACACATTTGCATCAATGACAAGCTGGGAACACTGCTCAAGAAATCAGTTAGTACCGTAGATCTTAAAAGTTGCTGCATCTCATGAAGTGTTCAGGACTTTTGCCTTTTGCGGTCCTGAGCTGTACTGAAGTGTCAGTCCAGTTCAGGTAGTGACATGTGGCATTTGGTTGCCTGGTTAGTGCTACAACCCGAGTGAGCACCGACTCCACCTCATGTAATGCCAACACCTAACCTAATTTGTCATGCAAATTAAGAGTCATATTACACACCCTGGTGACTACCATCCTTCACTCTTGCACTCAACACAATTATTTTAGTCCCTGGTCAACTAGGAGTAGTTGTCATCGCTAGCTGATGCAATAGGGACATAGACAGCATCATGCTACATTTCCAGGGGCTCAATTCTCGAAACGACGACTCACTTTGATGTCTCTCGCAGGTGCAGATGTTTTGAAGCCGGGATACCGCACAAAATAATGTTTATCGACAAGTTAGCTAGCCTACTACCAGTTTCAACCGGACTGAAAGATGCAACTATCCAACTGTCCTCTGCCAGTGACTGCTTACTAACGAGCTACGTGGCTCAGTCGGCTCTCGCGTGGTGGAACTGCTACCTTCAAGTGCTGTCATAATACCGTAATTACCAAATGTACACATATAAAGGACCTGACAAAGCGGTAAATACGACTGCAAAAGTAGGAATTTTCTGATACTAGACTTGCCGAGATGCGACCTTTAGGGGACGGAGTGCACGGAAGCCGTCTTAATAACCGAAGGTAAAAGTTATGTTTTAGTATTATGCAATTGTTCGGCGTTCTAGGTAAGTAGTATGGTTGTTTAGTTTTTAATTTTAACTCGTTAACACTTAGTCACACGTTTTATTCAGTTTTTCAGCTCTGTGCCGCTTGGTTTCTAAAATCAATAGCTACCAAATGAACTGCTTTTGTCACAATGTCCTTTTTGTGTTTATATCCGACAAACGCACTTGAATGCTTGACAATCGGAAGCGGGAGTTTACGAGGAGCCACTGAAGGCAGCAATTCATCCCACGCCTTGTAGCAACCACGACGCTACCAGTAATAGCGTGTGTGCTAGCAGGCTAGTACCAAAACAATGAATGAAAACTCGTACTGATAACCACTGAAACGTGGTGAGCTATGTCATTAAAATTTGAAGACCTTCTCGACGTTTTTTCCACAACTGTCCTGTTTCGACTATGTTTCCGCTTTTCCGTGTAGGTAGTGGTCTGTATCAGCTGATTACCCGCTTAAATGACAATTAAGCCGTCTTACGAGACGTAAACTATTACGAATCGCGTACTTGTGTGTAACGCCTTGCTAGAAAATGTACCATTTTTATTTTTCTTTACAAATTACAAATTGAAGACGGGAAACATTAAGCACTTTTCACGAATTAGTGCGCCTTTATATTTGACAACACACGAGGAGGATTGCATCAGTCCACTTCTACCACAAGGTGAGTAACGTTACTACAGTAGCGGAAGCGGAGTACATCTGATAAAAAAAATATCTCTACAACTCGATTAACATGAAATATAACACAGTTTTATGTTGTGATTAAACATTAACACTGTTACCTTTTATGTCGTCTTGCAGATATGTTCAAATGACCAGCGGCGAAACGACACAGCCGTTGATTCCGCGGTAGCTGATGAAATATCCCGCTCGGGTGTGTTGGTGTGTGGTTTTGATCATCCGGGAGGGGCGGGGTGTATAAACAAACCGTGACGCGGCTCGAGAGGTGGAGCTTGCCATTCATGAATGGAAGTATTTTACGTTTTTTTCCATCCATAAAACATTTATGACACGGTTGCAGTGTGATATCAAAAAATTCGTAGAGTTTTAGAAAGGCAGAGAAAAGAGCGAGAGAGAGAGAGAGAGAGAGAATGGAAGAGAGAGTGTGTGTGTGTGTGTGTGTGTGTGTGTGCGCGCGCGCGTGTATGTCCATGCGCTCGTGTTTGTGTGTGTATGCGTGTGTTCTTGCCTAAATAGGCATGCCCATATATGGAAACGCAGCGTCAGTCTCCTCCCCTCCTCCAAACTATCTATAGGCTCCAGCGGCTCTCCACTGTATCCGCTGTTGCTTTGTTCCACAGATTAAACGAAAAGGAGGGAAATACCTGAACAATGTCTTTCATGCCGTCTGCGCACCCAGTGACCTTTATCTGGGCATGTTGGAGGGTCAGACATTAGTAGCCTTTTTAACTGGACAGTCTTTAAATCTCATGTAAAATACAGGAAATCACTACAGCAGGCTTTGCCAACTGTAGCCCACACAAGTATGTCTGACAAACCCTGGATAACAAAACCATTAAAGAGGCAGGTATGAAGAGGCATCATGGGTCTATTATGGATAGAAAGGATGCTAATCGTGGATGTAAAAGGGTGATAAACTAAAGTATGAGAGGAAAGTTGAGGAAAATCTCACCTCTGGACATTTAAGATCAGCTTGGCAGGATATAAAGACACCGACTGGTTCACAGCAGAGCAACAAACCCATCACAGACTGAATGACTTCTATAATAGATTTGATGTTCATGGTTTCAGGAAAACAGCATGGGCAATTGAGGTCAGTGTCATCCACTGCTGAGTCCTGACAATCATATCTTGAATCAGTCACCCAAGGGCAGGAAACGCCCAGGTTTGGACAGAGAGAATAGTCAGTTGTGAGCCATTAGGCGACTCATTATATATTCCAAACCTCCACGATCAAGCAAAAAGTACCAGAGGTCTGGAAAAAACAGTCACAGTCACCTCTGTTCCCAAAAAGAAGAAACCTGAAGATGATGAACAAGCTCAGATCAGTGGCCCTCACCGCATGAAAGTGTCACAACACACATTTTGCTTTTCAACTTTACAGATGTTGGAGTACACATTTGTGCATTTGTCATGCAGGTTTGCAAGTCATGCAGGTTTGCAAGTCTCTCTCTCTCTCACACACACACACACACACACACACACACCAAAACGATGGAATGTTGTATCTTCCTTGTTATTGTTTCTGTTTCGGGGAGAGGCTGCACAGTGTCTTTTCTGGATTGCTTCTTTTTCATACCCCGATCTACATCCACAAAAGGAACTTTTAATAAAAGTGGATTTTTAAATTGAATGAAGCTCTCCCTCTCTCTCCCTGTTCGACAGAACTATAGTAGCCACTCGTCTCACCTTTTGTCCTTGCCCAGCCACACTGCTTTGGGTTGCTCTTTCAATTTACTTCCACTTTATCAAGCTAACCCAACTGGGTGTCTCTGCAAACACAACAAGCGTCACGGCTGCACACTGGGCTCCAGTGTCAGAACCACTAACAAAACAGAACCTAATCTCTGCCTTGGCCCACTGTGCCCATCCAGTCTGCCTGCTTTCATTACTCGGGACAGGGCCAGCACATCAAAGCTCGCTGGTTTTGTAGGTCAGACAGACTTCACTGGCGAGGCGGGTCTCAGTGGTTTCATCAGCGGACGTATCCCAGGCTTCCTACACATTTCCCATTTCTAAATTACTTTTTACTCACCTTGTTATGTTTTTTTTTACTGTTTTTTTTTTAAGATAAAGGTTTCTGTTCAATATAATCTATGCTGGTAGCAGCTGGGTAGAATGAATCAGCTAGGCCATATTATTCTCTAGCTGAACATTATTCTTCACAACAACATCATGTTATATGTGAAATAACAGCCTACAACAACATCAATTGTGTAGTAATGTGTGTATGGGTATCATGAGCATACAACAGTTTCCCCACCCACTCTGTTCCAGACTTTCTGTCCAATTCCAAAACTTTTCAAGACAAGGAAATGATCAAATACATTTTCCCGCCTTCTAGGACCTCTGCGCAGCTCAGTGCCGTTGTGCATGTATGTATATATAATTCCTATAATTACCACGTGTGTAAGCCACAATTGTGTCCAATTACAGTCATGTCTACTTTGGGTCACCTGCAGGTCGAGGTCCACATCACAGGATGGCTATTCTGGGAGAACTTTAATCCACCTGTGGCCAACATTCCCCTTTCCCCTGTTAATCCCCACACTTCCTAGAGAAGATTGGCATCACGAAAAAGATTAGAAGACTTTCAGATTCAGATTTTGTCAAATCAAAGGACAAAGTGTTGCCATATAAGTACCAGACCTTGTACTTCCTGCCTGCCGCATTAGCAGTATTTAATTTCTTGCTGTATTAAAATAGTGACATGATAGAGCATCAATCCTGTTTATAAACACTGTAAATTCTTATTTTTGCTTATACATTATTGTATGTTGTTGGTTTAATGTTTGTCAGATGCTGCTTGCTTGGCCAGGTCTGTTAAAAAATAATTTAAATCTTAAAGGTCAAACAAATAAATTATTACTCAGTAATATTACTCAGCAACTCTCTCGGGATGCTTATGTTGAATGGGAACTGCACAGAAAAGTGGGTGTAGGGTTGCACCCAATGCGATGCCCAGGTAAAAACAGAGACAGTGATAAAATATGAAATTGTTTTTTGTTAACCAGATGTGTCAGAAGTAGTAAATATTAGTCTGAATGTTGTAAGGCCAACATATAGACTTAATCTCTTTTATCATTACAAATCTCTTCATATACTTTATGTACAAGTTGTGAGATTTATGTGCACGAAGGTAAAATATCCTCCAAAATCATACCTCCGGAAAAAACATTTGACCATTACAAGCCCAATTAGGAGAAAAGCGGCATTTTAGTTTGCAGCCTTCCATCTTTTTTCTAAAATATTCAGTCGATCTCCTTTTCCATTTCACTTGTATTGAATTAGGTCATCTGTCAATCTGAGGTAATTCTTTCAAGTCCCGTGACTTTCTCTGATCCCTCTTTTTGGAAAGACTGTAGAATAGATGTGCTGCTTTTTGGCTCGTGACCCCTTAAAACGAAGCGATGCCCACTTGCGACCCCCCGTTACAGGCTGCATATTATGCAGAGTGGAGAACAGTTCATCCAAACAATGATTTTCCCTTTTCAGGTTGTTTCATTTGATTAATTATCAGAGGAGGCCTAGAGGCTGAAAACTATTCAGTTTTTCACAAAAAAGCAAAAATTAGAGAAAAAAAACCTTGTAACCGCCCCCAAAAATTCTCTCTCTGCCCCCAGGCGGATCCCGACCCTCAGGTTGAGAACCACCGCTGTATGGGAAATGTAATTTTCTGACCTCTGAAACCTCTTACTTACTAGAATTCCTTCATTTTTACAGTAATCACAAACAACAAAACTAACAGAAATGTGAGTTAAAGTGACTTTGATTTCTTCTTCTGTGTGGGCTGAACAGAGACCAGTGGACATGACACAGCAGGCAGCAGGGAATTTTATTGGTGGATACAAACAAGGAAGTTCCTCTTCACCCATAGTGAAACTGCAATGATAACATGTATTAATACGCTTCACAATAATATTGATAGAAATAACAAAACCGCTGAAATTAAGAGAACAAGCCGTATTTCAGGTCAATAAACTAGATGCTGATTACTTCTTTAAACAATGAAATATTGTTCATAATGAACCTCTTGTCACAGTGCTTAGATATGGTTATTTACCTGACTTAACATTCCCAATAGCTGATTTGACAACACACAGCCAGAACTTAGGCATGATGATCCAACTGAGACAGCAGGGTTAAAATAACAAGTGATCATTAAACAATCGTGTGAGAGCGTGTCAAGAACATAAAGTTGGGGTTCATTTCCATGGGGAAAATGCTCGGACAAAAGGAATGCCGTTTTACTGTCTCTTTTTGATAATGCTACATGTTGCTCGACTTTGGGAGGTTATCACCAATATCAAATCTTCACTAGCAAAAGGAAACACTACTGAAAGCAGGGAATGACACTTTTTAACTTGAACATCCAAACAATTAAAGACATTCATAACAATGTAATATTCATTGTATAAAAAAAAATAATAAAAAAAATAAAAAAAAAGGCAAAAAAATAAATTCTAGCTATGATAAAAATGATGGAACGCGTTTTCTTTTCGTTGATTAATAAATTCAAATTATGTATGCGGAATGACTAAATAAAGATATACCAAACAATTTATACATTTGATCTCTTACTCGGTTTTTCTCCAGGAGCAATAGGAGTTTTTCTATATCATTGATACTCATTAGTTCGGACATTTCCACCAGCTTTAATATGACATGATGTAGAAATAAATGTACATGGGCCAGCTCCAGCAGTCTGTATTGTCTTTCCAACAAGGGAGAAAGAGAAAGTGAGATTGAGAGAGAGAGAAAGAGAGAGAGGAAACATGAGAAACAATATAGTATCCTTCAATTAACGTGTACTTATTTCCAAAAGAACAGCGCTTGGAAATATCTAAAATATCAATAAATTATGATGCACTGATAAAGTAAATTGCACAATATAGTAATGCTGTTTAGTCAGGGCTCCAACATATTTTCCATCTTAAAATGTTCCAATACTTTTCCCAGATCTTAATTTCCTGACTGGATTTAAAGATTATGGTTGGTGTTCAATATATTGCCTGCTGATTTTGACTGGGTAACATGACTACCAACTAGGCAACATCACTCTAGCTGAAGGGAATTCTTCCCAAAAACAAAATTTAAAGACTAATTTTTCATACATTTGCACAGTTGTGTAGGAACCCTGATTATTCCAGTGCCACACATGTAAATCTTGTGTTTAAGAGCAGGCAGCTGATTGGGCATTAAAGTATATATACAGTACAGGACAAGACACCGGACCAGGTTGCACAGCTGTGAGTCCCTAAAGTCTTTAAAGAGATATTAGATTCAATATCTCTAAAATATAGATATTATTTGGATTTAAGTTACTGACTTTCTTTCAAAAAGTACTATAATTTGTTTTAGTTTAGTGCTAGTCATATTGTAAGAGCAGGTGTCATTTCTTTTCAAATGGACACCTTGCTTTGGAATGAAACTCCTCAATTTGTGGACTGGCATGCTGGGACGGTGTGGGAATACGGCTCCGGCTCTGCAGGTCGGGGTCAATTCCATTTTTAATTTAGACAAGTCAGAAAGTGGAATTTGAATTATCACCAAAGACATTAAAACATTCTTGCTTACGCAGACCTTTAGCGTCTACTGAAGGACACTTGAAACCGAACATTGCTGTTCTTCCACTGTGCAACTGACTTTCTGCACTGAAAATGGAATTGACCCTTATTCTGTTAGGCAGGCAGCTAACAGAAATGTTGACGGCGGTTCTGATCACAGCTAAGCACGGTACATTGCACAGGACGGCGTGCGGTTTCCACGACGACACAGTAACACAACTGAACAGATGTATCCTGAGCTGGCGGCCATGCATCATGCTTTACCAATAAAACATCTGAAGCATCAAGCAACAGAGATGTTTTCTATCATCCACACTGGGAGGTGGTGATGGGTCTGATGGCTGTTTGTCACCTGAGATGTCAAAAACGGTCTTTTTTGCCAACACGTGCATGCTGCCACTAATGTTTTCCATGGCTTGCATGTAGGGATGGGATGATACATTGAAATTCAATATATCGCAGTACAAAAATGTGACGATACGTATCGTGGGGCGGAAAAATGAATCACGATATTAGCTATTTCAATTTCACAAGCTCTCCATCCAAATGATATTATTTGCTTTGTAATGACAGTTTTTAATCTTTGTTTACATTCTAGCAAGCCAATGCCATCGCTAGAAAGGTTTGTTGCTCAGAAATGAACATGATTCTGCAGTTATGCTTTGTTGTCATTGAACTTTTATTACATCGTATCGCGGTTATATCAAATTGTGAACCTCATATCGCGTATCGAATCGTATTGTGTGATAAGCATATTGCCCCATACTTGCATGTGACCAATAGGCAGTAAAAGGAACGCAGCTGCTGTTTATTTCCGATATGTCTGGATACTGAATTTAATTAAGTCTCCAATTAAGTGTTTTAGGTCTACATATTAATTTATCAATTGTTTCGAGGGAAAATAGTTCTTAATTCTATACAATGTAAATATAATGTTGAATAGATAAACTCGGAAGTAAGAGACAATGCCTATTCATAATTGCAAAATCATAACGCAGGATATATCCATATTGGCTTCATGGCAGAATTCACTGTTTACATTGTTTTTCCACACAGAAACTAAGAAATGTGTGTTTTGACAGAAAAATGACAACTATAAATGTTCTTTTCATATTAGTGCGATACCTAGTCCATGCCTGGAAAAACAGGTGAAACAAGTGAATTCAAGGAAATAATATCTGAATCAACAGTTTGACCAAAACAGATGATGAAGATCAGAGGTATGTGAAATAATCATTTTTTGTAAGCAGAATTAACACAGATATTACAAAGAAGCGTGCAAGCTTGTCATGCAGCCAATGATTAGTACGGTTGGTAGCGACAAGGTGGAAGAGAATTAGTTCGGACAGAAATGTTTAAAAGAGCTCTAGTCATGGATGATGTGTCAATTCCCTTTTAAACAATAGTTCACATAACTCTACTCAGTAGTGGTGGTTTGTGTTTCCACTAGTTTGATCTTAATACACTGAGAAATTTCTGCAAGCCACATTTTCTGAGAAAACACTGTGTTGCTGTTATTAACACTAGTACACTCAAAAACTTGCAATGGGTAACTTACCCCAAATGTTTCTGTGTGCTAGAAAATGAGTATTGCAAAAGTGTATTGCAGAATATTCTTCCCTTTGCACTAGCATGTACAAAACCATTGCAACACAGCTTCATAACATAATGTTTGTGATGTGGAATAACTGGTTGACTTCTGTGACAATCAACCACCAAGTATGTGTCAAACAAATTTGCAGTGTGTAATGATAGATTGCAGTCAGATCTCCATAAGGTATTTATTCCAAATATATCTGTATTGATTTACAATCCAAGTATCTGTGAACTATCGCCTTCGGTCTTTACAGTGCCCATGCAACCACCTGTGGTTTCCATAGAAGCTTTTAGAGACAGGATGTCAATAATAAAACAAACTTACTTCATTCATACCTAAAAAAAAAGAAAAGAAAAGAGAATAAAACAGGATCAGAGACACTCATTTGCTGCATGCATGCATCTCTACAGTACACATTAGTGCCAACACACATTTAGACATTATTCTACTTTATTCACATTATATTACAATCATGAATATAAGACACTCATGGGAGAAAGACTGAATGTATCGTACAATTTCTTTGTTCTGAAAGTAGTGATTAGAGAGCCAAATCCTCACGATACAATTACAACTACAGAGGGCTGCTTTCCTTATTTTACAGTTATAAAACAAATGCACAAGGGAGAGAGGAAGAGTCACAGAGCTGCTTGAAACATTATCAACATGTCCTGCTGTATAAGTAGAAGAATGTACTCTAACTCCAAGATAAAGTGAATATGACTTTACAATGGTATACACAGAGAGTGAGAAGAGAGAAAGAAAGAGAAAAATAGAAAGAAAGAGAGCATGAGAGAGAGGCTGGGAGAGGTAAAGACAAGAAGTGAGGGAGGAGAAAGACAGAAAACAGTCCGTTCTACATCCCAGAGTTTAACCCCCACCTCCCCATCTCCCTCAGTAACCCTAGTGTCGTACTTTTCCAGGAATGTAGTTACGGTCAATGCTTTCCTCTTGCAGAAACATGTGAAGACAGCGCTCGTTCTGGGCCAAGGGGTGACCTGCAATTCTACAGAAACACAGACAGACAGACAGAGGAGATAAAATTCACTCAGTGCACATTTTTAAATGCTTCAACTGGTGCTGATGATGTTGCTTTTCGTGGACAGCCGCTGGAAAAATGCAACTGTGGATTAGTTAGTCAACTTGGGTCTGCTTATCCAGACACAGATTAGGTTAAGCCTCGTCTAGTGCTCGACATTTTTGGCAATGTCTAACTCCATTGAATGTTTGAATTTCCACTTGGGCTAAAGCGTTTTGTGCCTAGAAAACTTGCAGAGAACACAGTAACAGCTTTGATTCAGGCTTTATCTGCAAACTGAATTTAACACAGAAGACCACCCAGAGTTAACAATTTCAACAGTAGATTTATTTTTCCCACAAAGTGATTTTTGATACAAATGGGTTTTAGTCTTGTAGCTCCTCCGTCAGCCAAGTCATGATAAGTTCAGACTCAATTCGGCAAGTTTAAACATTTTTGTATGTGACAAATGGTTTTACATGCTTTTTTTCTTTACATAACACCAATTTTACAAAGTATCTACTATTTTATGACGTGGGCACTGAACTGGCTGACCTGTTGATGAACTGCTCCAGGCCCACTCGCCGCTCCTCAATGAAGGACTCCTCGAAGATGCCCTCGTCTCCCCGGAACGGCAGCTGTCTCTTCAGGGCCTTGCCTGGCAGAGGTGGTACTACAATCTGCAGGCATCAGGGGTCAAGACCAAAAAACACAACAGGAACAAGAAAGGTGAAAAACAAGCATTGCAATCAAGTGGCCAAAACCACGGGTGAATGCTGAAGCCAACAAGGAAGTGGCGGCAGCAGCAGTTACTCTAACGTCCGTTAGACGCTGGCTCCAAGTCTCCAAACCCGGCCCAACTCCATGCAAGTCAATGGGACCACAACCCAACTTCTCACTCAAAATATAAACTCAATAAATTTTTTCAACAAGAGGTTATGATCTCAGTAGCTAATTTCACTTATTCTAATGTGTGTCCATATGGCGATTTTCCAAATAACTGCGTCATTAACGGGATGCTCAGCAAACTTTAGCTCCAGACAAGAAATAAACAGTTATTTGGAATGTGGAAAAATAGTAGGGAAATCTCTGAACTAATTCAGAGTTTAACACCACTTATCTCAATTGTTCATCAATGAACAGGAGGTCACCAGCAAGACTTAGATTTTCATCTGCTGCATCAGTACAAGAGAAGGAACATAATAATCCTAATACTTAGTGTATGTGAGAAACTGTACAGGCTGTAACATTGTAACATCATCACTTATCAGATCATCGTAACTAATAGCTTGCACTGGCCAGCCCGCTGAAATTATTACCCTGAAACCTGCCATTATCTCTCTCACTCACCTTACTGTCTCTTTCCAGCTCATTCTTTAACCACTCAAAGTCACTGTATCTTCTTCTCACACAGGAATCCTTCAGCTTGAAAATAGGAAGGTTTGTCTACATGGAGAAGGCACAAAAACAAAACAGAAGTTCACTTACAATACATTCACTCATTTACGTATGGCTTCTGTTGGAAAGTGAAAACAACCGGGTTTACTGACATTGGCCAACAGAAGGTTACTTAGGCCTCGGCCAATCCATCGCCTAGGAAAGCGATCCAGATTTTATAGAGATGCCTGCTTACTGAGCTACTGATGGATCCCTTGGCTAAGTTTTTGTGAACAATAAAAACAGCAGGAATTGGAAATGTATCTTAATGCCTAATCAAATAGGTAATGTAGCACATTTAGGGTCACAGTGTTAGCTGGTTGTTTACCGGGCTGCAGCTACCATGTCATATTGGTTAGAGTTGAAAACGGGGCTTTATAGGAGTTACCACTAATGAAGGATCAACTGGTGGTTTGGCTGTGTTAACTCATCAGTCAAGGGACTCTCCACCTGCTGACTAGTTTGTAGTACCTTTACTTTTGCAGACAAAAAAGCTACTGTGAGCTAGCAAGCTACTTTGAGCTGGGGATGCAGTTCTTTTGCTGTTCAGCCCACTACAGTTTTATTTGGCCAGAAATAATATGAGGGGTGATTTGCCCTCAGTGCGAGGTCAAACTAGGGAAAGTTCAACTGCCTGCATGTAAAAAAGCTTCAGTGCTGTGAAGTTCATTCTTTTATGCATTATATCCATAAATTTACATAACTGGGAATGTATGCAAAAATGACTTCATTTGTTTATTTACTTGTTGATTCATTTTGAACTGAAAACTGAGTGAGAACTCCTTCCCCATGACTCTCCCATGATTCATTGCTCAAGTCCGTGGACAGTCAATGGGTTGTGATACAATGCATTCCAGTGGCATTAAAGCTGGTTGTAGGTTTCTCTTTGGTTTGGCTTGGTTTGGTTGTGTGTGTGGTTGTGTGTGTGGTTGTGAGACTTCCCTGTATCAGCAGACCATAAGCATTGGATGTGTAAGTTACACAATTAGTTAAAGTTAGTTAGCTCTGATACTAATATACCAACATCCATTGTAAAACACCTGAGTGAATGCTGCGCTATAAAACAGCATTCAGGTGCTTCAAAACACGATAAATACAGAAGTACTGTGCCCAACCTCTCGTGAGAGACGGCTGCAGATGCCACAAAATGCGGATCCCTGTCTTGTCATGACAAGTAAACTCTAGTCGTGGTTGCATAATGAAAGTGTTAGCATTAACTTCCCGAAAAGGCTGTCTTTAAAGTTAGCTGTGTCACTAAGTTCCCGTCACTCACACTTGTCCATTGTAACTTTATAGTATGCCTTAACTTGCATATCTCCCGTTTCGGTGTAATTGCTAACATTGATAGTATTCCTCATTTTAACTGAAAGGACACAGCTGAGATGCAAAGTGTCAAGATATTTCCTTTATGCATAATGTTAGCAAAAAATACTGTTATGTTACCAATAACTTAACGTTAGAGATAGTGACTCCTTATTTTGTTGAAGGTTAAAGCCAATGTGCACGTAGCTTAGCTGCCAAGTGTCCCTTATTTACCTGGAGTCTCCATCTTTAAACTTCCATTTTAGTAAGATTTAGCCTACATCCTTTGAAATACGTTTAAACCAAACAAAGTGCTTCGAAATGGAAAAGGGCGTTTATTTTCACTACTTAATGTTGGGTGTGTAAAGGAAGCTCTAGATGCCAGACTTGCTAACGACACCAAAGGATCATTGGCAAAACATTAGCTAGGCCGCGGAAAATCCCGACCCTCGATTTTTATTGCCGCGCCATCTTGGTGCCCTCCGGCCGGCTAACGTCAGCGTCACAGCCCCGTGTGACAACTTCAGCCAGTCTGCTAACCCAGCTAGCAAAACACTGACATTAACAGTTAGCTTAGCGAGAAAAGCTAACGTTGGTAATCAAGTCTTCTGGCGAGCCGCCTGGAAACCTACCCGCATGCGAACTTCATAAGTTGTGTAACGGGTTCGTCCAACTCCGACGGTTTGTGGATCATAAACGTCAATTTCCAGAAAATTGCTGGGGGGGCCGTAAGCATCCGTGAGGTCCTGGGGCTTGGAATTCAACCGGCGAGTGTCGGCCACCGTAGGTTCTGACATTTTGTCGTTTTTTGGACGACCAACGGCGTAATAACGTCAAACCAACTAAATGCACCGCAAAATCTTAAATCTCATCTGAAGACATCAACTTGTTGTGACAGCTGATCGGTTCAGCTAGGTGAGTAGCTGACTTGTAGCTCCGACAACAGCTATTCTTGCGGGGGCCAGCCACCCTGCGCCCTACCCTGCTTGTTCTGAAAAATGCGTTGACTCAGTTCCGTACTGTGTGTGTGGGACACTCTTCACTCCCTCTAATGGACAAGGAACTAACTGGACGGGGCAGCCTGAACTAGCCCAACACGTTTCTTCAGTCAATCTTTGTAGTTGCATTGCACACCAAGAATGTCAGTCGTTAGTAGTGTAAAAATGATTTTGACGGAAATAAGCAGTTTCTGTTTATTTCAAGTGCAAATTGTAAAATATAGGCTACGGAGCGATACACTTCAGTCTTGGTAATGGCAGGTAAGACAAAAAATACAAAACACAAGTACAAAACATCCAACTAAATGAAAAGTTAAACTCTAAAATAAGATATACAGAAACAATGTAACACCTACTCTTAAAAATGATTGCATGACATGAAACTTACTCAAAAATTATTATGAAAAATCATTTAGCCTACATATGCTTAAAAAACAAAAACATTATTGTGGCATGCAACCATCAGTATTGCTGAAATACATTTCATACCTTTTCCACAAAATACATGTTGGAATGAACCTTCAATCAACCTTTCAAATGCTGATCTATAGGCCTATATGCATATATTTCCTGAAATAGTGGAACAGAGGAAGAATCGAGGCGAACTGGTCTAGGATCAAAAATCTTTAACACTTGGGTTCTAACCTCAGAATTGCCACTAGCATTTTATGTGCCTGTAAGACTGAAACCCTATATTCCCAGGACTGAGTTAATGTTCTGTAAACTGGCCCATTTTGATAAACAATGTGACCATTATTATTAAAAAAATGAACTGTGAATGGTTTGCCTAATTAAACGTTGCACAGATATTAAAGAAAACTAGTTAACTATCTCAGCCAAATGCCAAAAATAGATCATCTCTAAAATTTGGGCTGAGTATTAGTCAATATCTGAAGTTTGGTGCATGTGGATGTGGTCTCACATAATCACATAATGGCTTACAAGAGGTTAAAAATATAAGAAATACACATAGGCCTATATCAAATACACATCAACAAGCTCTATTTAGGGACAGCTGACCCTGCTGGCTCTATTCAGGTCTATTCAACAGTTCAAAAAACCTAATACACATTAAAGTTGCAGATAAAAAAGTTACTTGACTGAAGCAAGAATTAAGAAAGTTACATTAGTCAAGAGAAAGACAATTTAACCAATCAAACAATGAAGTCGTGCCTTATTGATGCAGATGTTCACTTCATATCTTTCCTTGGAGGGTTAATCCAACTCATTTTAATCTCAGTGAATGAATTTGCTCCTTATGTGCACTTCACAAAAAAAAAAAAAAAATTTAAAATGTATTGTACATTATGCTTTGTGCTTTCCTCTTTCCACGCAGCTGAATTCAACACTCACAATACTCAATCCACCTTTTCAGTCAGCGCAGCACTCAAACAGTGATGAACCTCAGTGGTGTGAAAAGTGTCTCTTGGACTTATATGTATTACATTTTATGTTTCAAGTTTAGCTGATGAGTGCCGAGATCTGTAGACTGCAGTCTCCTCTAGTGGAAACAAATCTGTTATTTCAATCTCACCCCAAATGCCCGTATAATATTTTAGCTCCACCTACCACAACTTGTGATTCTTTGTGGATGCTGAGTGTCTGTAGCCTAAGCTGGGCACGTACTGATATTTACCCTGTCATACCCTCCACCTGCTTGTGGGAATACTAATTTATTCAATTTGACTGTAGTTATTGTACGACACACTCAATAAAGGAATGAATCGGTCTCTGGTGCTATATAAACTGTGGTGAGCCTGACTTGGGATGTTAGATGAAACAGGATTGAGATTGGAAGAATTCAAAATAATCAGAATGCAGCCTTGTCTTTAATTCATAATAGACTCTAGTTATTTTTATGCATGCAAGGAGAAAGAGTCTATTGTTGCTAAATGGACCAAGTGGAGGTGGAGCAAGAGAAGCAGGAAGTAGACAGGCCCTCTGATTGGTTTGCTGGCATGGAGCTGGAGAAGTCAGTTTGGTCAGTGGTGGTGGTGGAGAAGCTGGAGCTGTCAGAGCTCTCGCTATCAGACGGAGGAACACAGCTGTACTCACGGACGGGGCAGGCTCTCTTCATCCTCTTTCAGACCTTAGGATTTGTGAAGCCACGGTTTAAAAGCAAAACAAAAGAATGTTACATGACTTGTCTTGTAGTAACCTCACAGAACAGTGCATTGCTGTCACTCACCCTTCCACCAAATGGGAATTTCTTCAGCTGAGTATGAACATCAGATATTACTATATGAAAATGACTGTTCCAGAGCTCTATATCTCAAATAAATTTTTTTTTGCATGATGCTAACAATGTTGACGACAAAATGATGATTTAAGTATACTTCGTTGATGCTCTGTGACCATCCATCCCAGTATAACTACCACCAATCAATTTCCAGCCCCCAAAATATAACTGTCAAGCATAACCAAACATTTAATATGCGCCAACCACCTTTTACGGTGCACCAACATCATGACCAGTAGGATTAGGGTGCAGGCACCCACCACACACAGCACTAGAGTCCACACAGGCATAGCATTTGGTGGATTGTCTGAGAAAGAGAGAGAGAGATGTGGATTGACAGTTTTATAGGCCTGCATATTATAATCGGTGTACCTTCACTGTATTGTGCACAAGCCCAATGCCAATAGAAAGTGACAAACTGTCCAGCAATATCAAAAGTGAGCGAATCTCTAAGCAGATGGACTTCTCTACCCCTATCCTTGATTGGCTGCATAAATGTCATTAAGATGAACGTCCTTCCCAAATTTCTATACTTATTTCAATCTATCCCACTCGCACCCCCTCCGAAGTTTTTCCCAAATATGAAGAAACTTTTCGCCAATTTCATCTGGAACAATAGACGCCCAAGGCTTCGCCTCACTCTATTATATCTCCCATATGACAGAGGGGGCCTAAAAGTGCCGAACCTATTATGGTACTATTGGTCAGCCCAATTAAGAGCTGCCCCCTTGTGGTTATCTTCGCAACACATTTACCCTGGGTAAAAATCGAAGCACTGGCCACAAAAGGGCTCGGTTTAGATGCATACTTGTATTCCGATTCTTGTAAGAACTTGAAGAAAATCACTCTCAACCCTTTTGTTAGAAATACTCTGTTGGTATGGCATGAGGCGCAGAATGCTCTAGGCGAAATCCCACCTCTATCCCGCTTCTCCCCTATTTGGGGTAACACAGACTTCGGACCTGGGAAGAATGATCTAGGATTCAAGCAGTGGTCACAAAAAGGCATTAGTAGGATCGTGGATCTTTATGATGGGGTTACTTTGATGTCATTTAACGACCTCAAAGATAAACACAATGTTCCGCAGTCCCACTTCTTTAAATACTTACAGTTGCGCAGCTTTATTAGTTCAAAGCAAAACCATTCATTAAACTGTCCCCCTTTAACAGTACTAGAACAGTTCGCGACCCAGCACCAACATAGTAGAGGCCAGATCGCTCTACTCTACGATACATTCTCATCTTACTCTAAAGAATCATCTGACTCTAAAAGAGCATCATGGAGTGAAGATTTGCATGAGGATGTTCTGGATTGTGAATGGAGTCAGATATGCACTAAGGCCCAAAGCCTTTCAATAAATTCTAGACTTAAACTGATTCAATACAACTGGATAATGAGAACGTACATTACCCCTGTAAAGATAAATACATTTAATCCAGACATCCCAGACACCTGTGTTAAATGCCAAACTCATAAAGGAAGAAGAAGTAATAAGTTTAATTTCCCAAATAACCTCTAAGCCCATCCCTCTTAGTCCCAAACTCTGCATCTTGGGCCTATACCCTGAAAATCTATCTTTGAGAAGGCATGAAATTAAAATGATTGATCTCTGCTTAATTCACACAAAACGTCTGATCGCGATCTCCTGGAAAAATGTGTCATGCCCTCACATCAGCCACTGGCTTAAAGAACTATCATCCTGTCTTGCACTGGAAAAACTAACATATAGTCTCAAATGTAAGCTCTGTGACTTCTACAAAATTTGGGGCCTTTTTCTACGTCTTCTTGAAAGCGAAGATCTGCAACACCTTCTGGATTCATGAATCCTCTCCTGGCTAGTCCTATATAGGCGTTTGATACTACAGTATGTACATTTGTATTGAAAATATCTACTATTCTTATGCTATGCTCTACATTTGTATGACACTCCTCTGGTTGTTACTGCTCTATTGTCTGCACATTCGCTGTACTTTATATGTCTAAATGGAAATGCACTGTATCTTTTATCTCATTACCGTAGCTGTCACTCCTGTTGTTCTTTTGTGTGTTTGTTTTTCTTTCCTGGATGAGATGTTTGGGGGGGAGGGAAGGGGCAATTGTCTACATTGTATGTTAACTTTTACATTGTATCCTTGATTTAATTTTCATCAAAAATCCCAATAAACAAATGCTTTAATAATAAAAAAAAAAAAAAAAAAAAGAAAGTGACAAACTGATTATATTAAGCCTTGAGGGTCCTGCAATTGGAAAAAGTTCTTTGAAAAGTTTTGCAGGGAGTCAAGCATGCAGGCCGTAGGTTTAGAAGCCAGTACTAACTTTGGAAAGAGTGTCTAGGGAAACTAATTGTAACCGTGAAAGTACACAAACAGCATGAGAAACACCAAGTGTGCTATCCAACACCATTATTTAGCTGAAATCGCCACTCTAGCTGTTGTTTTCAAAATATGTCACATTTGCGTGCACCCCGGCCTCGATAGGTAAGACTAGCTCCAATTACCAGAAACAAGACTTCCCGTTTGGCCGTTTCGACTTCAGTTTAATACACGCAGTGTGTAGTTAAAATGGCACACATTATGGCATTTTTCTCCTATCGTGGCCGGGGTGTGCACAAACGTGACTTATTTTGAAAAAAGAAAGATTTCAGCTAAATAGTCGTGTAAATGTCGGTCTTTTCAAGTCACTTTGGGATCGGTTGGCTTCAAGAGACTTGGATTATGCTGGACGAGTTGCATGGAGCCATTTTATGGTTATTTTCCGTTATTTTTTGAAGACTGTACACAGGTCCCCAGCAACTTCAGTTGTTTTGGAGAATGCTGCAATGTACTTCAGCTGGCAAGCTCTCTGGACTAACAAACTTTACCTGATTTTCTACTGGCATGGGGGTGGCATGGTAAAAAACGAAATTGTATTGTGGCCATTTCTTTCTCTCTTTTTACCCGTGCTGTTGTTCTGCCTCATGGAGCCCCAGAACACAGGCTGACTCCAGTCACTCCATCCAGACTGACCACAGGAATCCGCTATACTGTTCCTCACCTGCAGCTCATACAGGGAGCTGCTGGAGGGCAAGTTGATACAGTAGTTCTGCTTCCCACTACCGAGTTGAGAGGTCTGTGGAAAAGATAAACATGAGAAGATGGAGTAGAGAGAGGAGAGGGATGTGAAATGGGAAGCCCAAAGAAAAAAAAGATAAGGAAAGAAGAAAAAGATGAGGGGTGAGAGGAAGAGCTGGATTACTTCAAATAAATCTCATTATGTAATCATTAATGAAAATTCCTTTCTGTGACTATTTGCCCACCGCCCACTTGTTGTTGTTGGTCCTGTAGCGAACCTCACTGTCCACACAGTTTATAGGAGCGGCGTGGTTCCAGTAGACGCACAGGTTAGAGTCAGGTCCATTCTTGACAGTCAGGTTGGTTGGCGGATTTAGCTTGACTGGAGATGATGCAGAACATTAAATGACAATGAATAGAATGTGATGATAGTGATGGGGCAGAATTACTGGGACAATACCAACTCACTCACAACTAACAAGGAAGGTTATGATAATAAAGCCTTACGAGCCCCAGGGAAAATTACAACAATTTAAGATTTGTGATCATAATTGACCCATTCACGTGCTGTCAGATATATTGGAAAAACAAATCTTCTTGGAAATTTCACTTGAATGCCATTCAAAGTCAGATAATGAAGTCAGGATGTCAGGGGAAATTTTGCTACCCGAGTTTCCGAGTTCTGATGCAATGATGACCTTTAACCTTCTCAACATGGTGTGGAAATCAAGTTTTGTGTCACAATCCAAAATGGCAGCCAAAAATTGATTGTGGACATTATGGTTCCTACAGGCAAAAATGTTTGGCATGTTCAAATACATATATTTGCCAGATTTCACATTTCTATGACTAACAGCACTGTGGGGCTGAGCCTTAGACTTTGAGGCAAGGGCGTAGAATTGGGTAGGGACGGTAGGGACGTGTCCCTACCAATATCAAGCGACTCTGAAATGTCCCTAGCAATTATTTTGATTGACAATAAACGTTGTTTTGTCCATCAGTGTCTAGTCAATGTTAACAGATCGCGTTCTCTACTACGAGTCCCGCTGCATTGGTGTAGTGCATTGGTGTCCCGCGTCGGCATAGCAACGGACGCTGTAACGAAACGCAAGAAGAGCCAAAGCTCCGCCTACCGGCGAGCATGCGAGTGAAGACTCCATGCTATTTTATATTAGTAACAGTTGTGTTTAGCCATTAAAGTTAGTTTATTTAAGTACCGTGTCGCGTGCGTCTGTGACGAGTGACGACCGTAAGTAGCCTACATTTCACAAGTGAGATTGAACAGTGCTGATGTTGCCACACTGGACAACACTGATGTAAAACAAATATGCCAACAGTTCATCTCTGTTAATGACAGGCGTAGGCATGTGTTTGGCTCCTTCAAATAGGAGCAAGGCAGTGGACACTCAGCTGTTTGTATGTAGGGTTTGGATATAGTTTACAATATCTTATCATTATTATTATTATTTTAAATGTAAATACAGATCGTTGGTTTGAATAGGCAACAGTACTACAGTACCTGCCTTAAAACAAAATGTGCTCTTCAAAGTCCCATTCAGCTGGCAAATTTGAGTAAAGGATTCATTAATGTGCTACTCCCTGTGTCTGTGTGTCTGTTAATGAGTGTATTGGCTACCATAACTATCTAGATCAGTGGTTCTCGACGTGGGGTCCGGGGACCACCAGCGGTCCTTGAGGAGGTTCCAGGGGGTCCCCAGCAAATTGATGAATTGTTAAACTTCAGCATTATTTAATTTACAAATAGTTAACACAATTACAGAATGTAGAAGAATTACTGTTTTGATCTTAGTTTCACTGTTATCTCTCTACCTACAATACAGACAGTCATGGGATTCTGGATCAAAATCAAATCTAACAATAAAAGTATTCTCAGATTTGGGTCCGAGAGACAAAATCTCATCAAATGGGGGTCCATGGCTCTAATGTGGACTAAACTAGGGGTCCTCGATATGAAAAAGGTTGAGAATCACTGATCTAGATGACATGAAATGGCGGTCAGAAGTCTATCATAAATGTAAAATGCCTCAGCTTCCAGTGGGGGTTACATCCCCTCCGGACCTCCCCCATTTGTGTCCCTACCAATGTCAAAATCAAACCTACGCCCTTGCTTTGAGGGCTTATTATAGCGCCCCCTATGACACTGTGGTAACATAATGAGACCCAGAAAATCTATCTTCATGTTTTCTGTAAACAAGAAAGTCCAATTTAATCTTTATAACATTGCTGAGGCAATTACTTGGGTACGCTTGTCTATGATTGTTGCCCAAAAAGCTGCCTCATGTTCAAATGGGATTAGCAATACTTTGAGGTTGTCATCATTGTCACCATATCATGATGCAAATAATGATGTAATGCCCTAATGCCCTAATGCCCTTAGCACTGTGCACATAATGATGCTCTATCAATATTATGGCACTCTTGAACTTATAAGCAGTGTTGGGGGTAACAAGTTACGTAATATAACGCGTTACGTAATATTATTACTTATCTGAGTAACGAAGTAGTGTAATGAGTTACTGTTTTAAATCAAGTAATAATATTACAGTTACTTTTGTAAGTACTGTAATAATATTACTGGTCGCGATGATTCAAAGAGCAACTGAAACATATCCTCGTCTTTTTTTCTCAGCTACTGTAGGTCTGATGTAACCTCCCCGCGCACGCTCCATCGCCCGTTCTATAGTTCACTATAGCGCCCAAGAGCGCCCGTCATTTTTAAATGGTTTAAAATGTACCAAAAACAAAAAATCAAGTAATGAGCTTTGTTTTATATATACTTCAAGTTGTCATTGATGAACCGGAACCGGAATATATATATGGTGACACTGTTTAATTTACCCTGGGTTTAGTTGTCCTCCAGCGGTAAAAATGGCTTCGCCGGCTAAGCGTCACGCTTTTAAAACCTTCTGGAAGCTGTCAGATTGTGCTGTGAGACAGAACCTGACCCGCCGTGTACAGTGGAAAGTTACGAAGACATTGTGAGTTGAAGTCTTTTGATCGAAATCGCTTGTTATTGCTCGATAAAACAAGACACAAGATCACCTTCACTAAACAGCGGGACGTACCTGCTCTCACCGCCGCAGACGGACGCTGTTTTCCGGGAGGCAGTGCGCCGAAGAGTCGGTAGGAGGACTGGCCGGGTTGCTGCGACTTTTATCCATATAATTTTGGCGACTTTTTCCATATTTGTTTGGCGACTATTACTGTCTGATCTTATTACTGTGTGGGTTGAAGCGCTGGAGGTTTTGTATGTATTTTGAAAGCTTATCGTTAGCCAAGATAGGAAGGATCTGTTTTGTTGTCATACTGTAAAATGACACTTCAGTAAGGAGACGCCCTGAATCACCTTGCCATGTATTTGGTACCAAATTAAAGGGGAAGTTGTGTTTTTTTTTACATGGAAAAACTTGTGATTGTCAGTTTCTCTTTATTTTTGAGATATTGCTGTTTGTTTGGAGTGAGCAAGAAAATGCAGCAACATTCTAGAATTCTACTGGGGTGTAGAGGGTTAAAAAAGCAGCTTTGAAAATTATTTTGCCTACACACAATGTTTTATTTTTCAAGAGCTCACTGTGAGCTTGTAGACATTATGCTACTTAATCCTCATTTAGGCACTTTATTTTATTTACTCATTTATTGTTTGTTTACATTTGCTGCCAATCATAAGTTCTTAATTAGGAGTGAAGAGGTTGTTTTATCTCTTTAAATAAAGTGTTAAAAGACATTATTTTGTGTCTGTCTCCGATTTTCAGTACCCTACCACCGGTTGGACTTATCAGCATAATTGCCTTGAGTGAATGTACAAAAGTAATATAACTAGTAATATAACTAGTTACCATATACAGAAAGTAATAAAGTAACTTAATCACACTACTTTTAATAAGGAGTAATAAGTAATAAATAATATATTACATTTTGAAAGTAACTTCCCCAACACTGCTTATAAGGTAGTAAACAAATAAGCATACCTTTCGATTTGAGATCATGCGGATGCTGAAAACTGTCGTTGCCGTGCTGCAGCTTTGTGTAAAAGGTGTGGAATCTAGATAGTCTCTTATAGGGCCGGTTACATCCAATGACAGTGCTGTTCTCTGAGATGTAGGTGGCGCACTCACTGAACTCTTCGTGATTGAACCTGAATAGACAATATATCACAGATCAGTCATTCACACACAAAACAATGAATACCCAGTTTCAACAGTACAATACCCAGTTTCAACAGCACCCAACAGTACGATACCCAGTTTCAACAGTACCCAACATAACCTACCAGCCTGCTCCAAGGACACATAGCCTACTGGAAAAAACATTAGTATTAGCTGAAAGTAAGGGCCTGTGGTTGTATTCAGTTTTTGGAATAAATAATTCTTGCAAGTTAAGGCAGTGTGCAGGACTAGTTTTCCTACTTGTATTTGTTCTTGAAAAAGGAAAATCTGGGGCGCCCTGGTGGCTCACCTGGTAGAGCGCGTACCACAAAGGCTTAGTCCCTCCTGCGGCCGGCTCGGGTTCGAGGCCGACCCGCGGCCCTTTGTCGCATGTCATCCCCTACCTCTACTGTCCTGTCTAATAAAGGTGAAAATGCCAAAAAAATAATCTTAAAAAAAAAGGAAAATCTTACCTATAATGTCTTTCACTGTAACATGCTACATATCTTTTTTCAGGAAAAACGTTTCTTGGAACTTATCACTCAGTTGTTCAAAAATAGGCATACATGATTATATCCTCAACAATGTTTGATAGTCAAAGGTCTAAAAATGGCTAAGAAATTAAATGTGTTTCCAAAATTAGGTTTATTTCGGGTTTTTTTCATGTCAGCCATAATTGTGTCACTTTTTTCAAATGGTGGATATCTTGAGATCTAAACTCTTCATATACTTTCACATAGTGCCTATAACACCCAGCTGGCACTGACCTGCTGTGGAAGGTATAATTGACGTCTGGAGTCCCGTGCCCGTTCCACATGCAGTGCACATACTCCAGATTCATCACCATACACTCCACATCTGTCAGACATAGGAGAGTTGAGACCAACAGAATGGCTTTATAATGAAAATAAACCAAAAATCTGCTCTTTCAAAAGTTTACTGTGAGTGTTTCAGAGGGGTTCTACATGTAAATTTACCTGTAAGACTTGGTTACACACTGTTTCATGCATGGACGCACCAATGCCAATACTGATACACATAACTACAAAGCACTCACACACACAATGAGGAAATGGCACCTCATGCTGATGTCAAAGGGAATTTACAAACGGTGAAAACTCATAATGGAGATTGTCAAGGAAGTAATGCGTACTAACTTCATCTGATAATTTAATTCAATATGGCACCACAAGTGATTGATTATTGATAGCATTGCTAACATTTGATCAAATTTCAATACAGTTGTACTGTTTGTTTCCTCATATTTCCAATCCTTTTCAAGAAAGAACTTTAAAAACATTGGGAAAATCCCCCAAATAAACTGTAAGAGGATTTAGAAAAGCTTAGATTGTTTCCTACATATATTTCACAGTGGAACATTATAATGAGTCTACAAATACAAAACATCTGTAAATAGAAATACAAATTAGTGTAAAACAATTGCCAAGTATCAGAATTAGAAATTGGATGCACACTGAGAGCTGGAAAAGCACTTGAACAAGTTGAATAGCTTTGATCATCCCACAAATATGTTTAAATGTCATAATAATAACAACTATGAATTAAAAGAAGCGCAGCCATGAGGTTTCAAAATTTTCTTACCAAGAGTTTTTCCGGCAAAAACATGTTCAATAAAATAAAGAAGGAGAAACAATCCAAGCAGCATCGTGGCACAGCACACCTGGTTGTGTGCCTAATGAAACTTCGGACGCCATTGAGCGCGTGTTTATGGCAAAACTAATCAAGCCTCGATACACTGCTTCTAAGTACACTGCATTGTTATTTTTGACACATGCTTCGGAGCTTCGATATTAAGGGTAACATCACTATGTCATACCTCTTTAAAGTCACAGATAGCATCTTGCTTCCTTAATGTGATATATTTCCTGTTGAAACAGGATATTGGGGCAGGACATATTCAAAAGTGTAAACCAATGGGATATCAGTTAGGGAGAGAAAATTGATGGGTTGGTTGTAATTTTACTGGTTGCAATTTTGGCCTCCTGGTACACGATGAAGTCCAGGAAGTTCCAGGAAGTAAAAGTAATGAGATTGTGATAAAATTATGAGTATTTTTTTCATTTCAGTGTGACTTTACGGTAAAAAAAAACGTAGTATTGTGGCCATTTCTTTCTCTCTTTTTACCCGTGCTGTTGTTCTGCCTCATGGAGCCCCAGAACACAGGCTGACTCCAGTCACTCCATCCAGACCGACCACAGGAATCTGCTATACTGTTCCTCACCTGCAGCTCATACAGGGAGCTGCTGGAGGGCAAGTTGATACAGTAGTTCTGCTTCCCACTACCAAGTTGAGAGGTCTGTGGAAAAGATAAATATGAGAAGATGGAGTAGAGAGAGGAGAGGGATAACGGGAAGCCCAAGAAAAAAAGAAAAGATAAGAAAAGAAGAAAAAGAGGAAGGGTGAGAGGGAAGAGTCAAATAAATCTAATTATGTAATCATGAAAATTCCTTTCTTGTGACTATTTACCCACCTCCCACTTGTTGTTGTTGGTCCTGTAGCGAACCTCACTGTCCACACAGTCTATAGGAGCGGCGTGGTTCCAGTAGAACCACAGGTTAGAGTCAGGTCCATCCTTGACAGTCAGGTTGGTTGGCGGATTTAGCTTAACTGGAGATGATGCAAAATATTAAATGACAATGAATACAATGTGATGATAGTGATGGGGCAGAATTACTGGGACAATACCAGCTCATTCACTACTAACATGTACTTGAAGGAAGGTTATGATAATAAAGCCTTACGAGCCCCAGGGAAAATCATAATAATTTAAAGCCACTATGTGTAAGATTTGAAAATTGTTGATTTTGGCAACTCCTAGTGGTAGTGCCAAAAAAATACACGGTCGCAAATGTCTTTGCGACGTCTTAGCGGCGTTTGCGACACCCCCCTCCATACAGCTGGGATATGTAAACAAAGTAGGGGAGAGCAGGGCATGTTGTCACACTTTTTAGTCATTGGTGTATTTCTCAGTGGTGCCTTACTACTCGTCGGTTTTCTCCGAGTTCCAAGTACAATGGAATGCACCATAAGATTTGTGATCATGTTCTGTTTCTCAGTGCTTCTGCATTGAGAAACCGGTGCATTACAACTTCCTGTTGCCAGCTATGGCCTTCACTAAATCGCTCCACAACCCACCCAAAATTTTTAATTTGTTACATTATGTAACTAGTGCTAGTAACCATTACAGTTTTGTAGTTTTTGTTGGATTGGTTTGTCAATGAGTCGCAAAAAGAAACTTGCCACAGGAAGTTGTATGCACCGGTTTAGCTGTTACCGTGACGACGTGAAAAGGGCCTATTGACCCATTCTCGTGCTGTCAGATACAATGAAAAAAAAAATCTTCTTGGAAATTTCACTTGAACGCCATTCAAAGTCAGATAAAGAAGTCGGGATGTCAAGGGAAATTTTGCTACCCGAGTTTCCGAGATGTAATGCAACGATGACCTTTAACCTTCCAAAATGGCAGCCAAAAATTGATCGCCGTCATTATGGTTCCTACAAGCAAAAATGTTTGGCATGTTCAAATACATATATTTGCCAAATTTCACATTTCTATGACTAACGGCACTGTGGGGCTGAGCCTTAGACTTTTAGGGCTTATTATAGCGCCCCTATGACACTGTGGTAACGTAATGAGACCCAGAAAACCTATTTTCATGTTTTCTGGAAACAAGAAAGTTCAATTTAATCTTTACAACATTGCTGAGGCAATTCCTTGGGCACGCTTCTCTATGATTGTTGCCCAAAAAGCTGCCTCATGTTCAAATGAGATTAGCAATATTTTGAGGTTGTCATCATTGTCACCATATCATGATGAAAATAATGATGTAATACCCTAATGCCCTTAGCACTGTGCACATAATGATGCTCTATCAATATTATGGCACTCATGAACTTATAAAGTAGTAAACAAATAAGCATACCTTTCGATTTGAGATCATGCTGATGCTGAAAACTGTCGTTGCCGTGCTGCAGCTTTGTGTAAAAGGTGTGGAATCTAGATAGTCTCTTATAGGGCCGGTTACATCCAATGACAGTGCTGTTCTCTGAGATGTAGGTGGCGCACTCACTGAACTCTTCGTGATTTAACCTGAATAGACAATATATCACAGATCAGTCATTCACACACAAAACAATGAATACCCAGTTTCAACAGTACAATACCCAGTTTCAACAGCACCCAACATAACCTACCAGCTTGCTCCAAGGACACATGCTGGAAAAACATTTGTATTAGCTAAAGTAAAGGGCGTGTGGTTGTATTCATTTTTTGGAATAAAGTAATTCTTGCAAGTTAAGGCAGTGTGCAGGACTAGTTTTCCTACTTGTATTTGTTCTTGAAAAAGGAAAATCTTACCTATGACGTCTTTCACTCTAATATGCTACGTATCTTTTTTCAGGAAAAATGTTTCTTGAAACTTATCACTCAGTTGTTCCAAAATAGGCATACATGATTATATCCTCAACGATGTTTGGTAGTCAAAGGTCTAAAAATGGCTAAGAAATTAAAGTAAAGTTAAATTAAATTAAAGTTTTTCCAAAATTAGCTTTATTTAGTTTTATTAATAATATTTTTTTATTAATTTATAATTTTGTGTAATTTGTTTGAAATGGTAAGTAGCTTTAAACTCTCCATATACTTTCACATAGTGTCTCTAACACCAAGTTGGTACTGACCTGCTGGAGAAGGTATAATTGACGTCTGGAGTCCCGTGCCCGTTCCACATGCAGTGCACATACTCCAGATTCATCACCATACACTCCACATCTGTCAGACATAGGAGAGTTGAGACCAGCAAAGTCTTTTATAATGAAAATAAACCAAAAATCTGCTCTTTCACAAGTTTACTATGAGTTTCAGAGGGCTTCTACATGTAAATGTTCTTAATTACAAATTAGTGTAAAACAATAGGCAAGTATCAGAATTAGAAATTGGATGCACACTGAGAGCTGGAAACAAGTTAAATAGCTTTGATCTGACACATGCCACAAATTAAATGTAGGCTAATAATAATAACTATAAATTTAAAGAAGCACAGCCAAGAGGTTTCAAACTTTTCTTACCAAGAGGTTTTCTGGCAAACACATGTTCAGTAAAACAGAGAAGGAGAAACAATCCAAGCGGCATCGTGGCGCACTAGAAACAGGATGCTTGTCACCATCTGATATGGGTTTTAATTGCTGTGTTTGCTTCTCCTAACTTGAGTTTTGTGAGGTTTTTTCCTGTCAGCGGAAACTGTTTGGGCCTTGCGAAATAACACACAGAAAAATTGTGAAATCATCTTACAGGTAGGGTGACCAAATCCAAATGACCAAATTGCAGGACAGGCATGTTGATGTTGCAGGACATTGCGGGACAGTTGAATAATACTCAATAAAAAGTAGGAAACATGTTCACGTGTAATATTCTTTATCATAGTCTGACAAGAATGGAAGAATTTTACAACTTCACTGAATTAGATTCAATAGCAGGCCTAAAAAAATCACAGTTTGAATGGCAAGAGAACAGGCAAATATAGGCTACAATCATAAATCAAATGTTGTGCTATATTGGCAATAAAACATTCACAATAACATTTATTAATCTTATACAATTTTTTCCCTCCTCATTTTCTTCCTACCTCCACCACATTCTCCTCTCTCTCTCTCAATCTCTCTCTCCACTGCAAAACTAAACCCCTTAATTTTAAGGGGCCTTAATTTTTCCATTACATAAACCATTAAATCATCCATTAATCATTAACTCATTAATTAAATCATTTACTTTTAACTATTAATCATTAATGAATTAACCTTTAATCATCCATTAAAAATAACATAGCTTTAAAAAAGTAAGGTTAGTATCATGGATTTATAAGGGATTTATTCATGGGTTGATTCACAGAGACACTAGAAATTAAGGGCTTTTTATGCATTTTGTGCAGGTTTACAAGTTATTAATGAGTTAGCCTATTAATGGAAAGTTCCTGTCTCCCTGAATTTTACATTAAATTAGAAAGTAAGCAGTCAAACATTAAGGGGTGTTTAAGGAGGTTTTGATAGGGTCTCCTCCATTAATAACTCCCTTATTTTTAAGGGGATTTTGCATGAATTAAGGGGTGAATTAATGTAAATGTAAGGTTATTTTAAGGGATTACTGGTTCGTAGAGCTCTCTGTCACACACACACACACACACACACACACACACACACACCAGCTAGCAAAAACCACCACGTCCTTATTGATGTGTGTGTAAACAGACTGCTACACACAACACTCAACCTGCCACCAACCTTGACCGCCGCTTTCTCTCATCCCCAAAACCTTCTCAGCGTCTGGCAACAAATTTTACCCATTTGAACGTGGACTCCCATACCTTGTTGCTTCATGTTTTTTTTTTGTTTTTTTTTTCTGCTTCTCTCTCTGTCTCTCTGTCTGTCTGTCTGTCTCTCTCTCTCTCTCTCTCTCTGTAGATTTAAATTTTCAAGCTTCAGTTTATCAAAATGCGGGACATTTCCATCTGGTTGTGGGACACGGGACAATAGGTCAAAATGCGGGACTGTCCCGCACAAATCGGGACGTTTGGTCACCCTACGTACAGAGCTGCAGACTGCAATCATTTTTCTTGCCAGTGCCACCAAAAAATATAACCGGTCGAACCAGTGTGAGTGGTAAAATGTGCCAGATAACTGGTAACCATTGTAAACTTCTTCCCTTTCTTTGGGAGAATCCTAAAGTGCGTTAAAATTCACTTTTGTTGATGAACGTATGCAAAATCGTTTCCATTTGGAATCTGCTCGCCATAAACACAAGCTACGGTAGTTACGATTTGACCCGTTACTATAGTAACCCAGACTGGTTCAGACCGAGTGACAAGGCGGGTCACGTACTTAGGCCTACTACTCATGTCAGTCAAAACACTTAACCTAAAGTTAAGTCCATAAAACACAGCAAGTTTGATAGCGCAGCTCCGTGGCAGCCTGTTGCTGGACACCGTGTCTTTAGAGTTCCAAAAACGGCAAATGAAAAGGCCGAGGTGTAAAGGGTGAATCGGAATGGTGACAGTATGGTTCGTTGGGGTGCGCCGGTGTTGCTGGAGAAGTCAAAGAACATGACTCTCACAGCGCCCCCTGGCCTCTCCGGGTGTGAGTAAGCCCTGTGGAGCAGGTAGATGATGGCATCCTCCACTCCGATGTGGGCCTGGTACGCGAACTGCAGGGGGCCCAGGAAGCCACGCACGAGGGGCCTGAGGTGCTGCAGAACCAGTCTCTCAAAGGTCTTCATGACATGTGAGGTCAGAGCGACTGGCCTATAGTCATTGAGAGCGCTGGGATGTCCTTTCTTGGGCACTGGAACAATGCAGGAGGTCTTCCACAGCTGGGGCACCTTCTTCAGCCTCAGAGAGACATTGAAGAGGTGCTAAAACACTCCTGCAAGCTGCCCAGTGCATGCCTTGAGCACCCTGGGGTTGATGCTGTCTGGACCCTTAGCTTTGTAATAAGCCCACTGCTCAACCTTATTAATTGCTTCCTGGATCCTCCCATTTATATGTAGAATATTCCTACCTCTTTTCCATAATGCCCCGTCATCTGCAAAGAGAGATCTTCCTATATCTGGTTTAACTTGAGAAAATACATCTTTAATCATTATGGAGAATATGAGAGGACCAATCACACTCCCTTGTGGAGTCGCATTTTCTACTACAAATTGATTTGAGAGTTCATTACCAATTTTCACTTACATTGTCCTCCCAAACATGAAATCCTTGATCCAATTAAATGCCCTTTCTCCAACACCCAGCATATTTAGCTTTATCAAAAGTCCACATCATGTCGTACGCCTTCTCAACATAAAAACATATTGTTATCACTGACTCTTTATCTGTGCTTTCCTGATCTCATCCTCTAAACATAGCACATAGTTCCTCTTCCTACTTCTCCTAGAGGAGTAGTTCTCCCAATATCACTACAAAAACTTTGCCAGCTTGCCCTCTTTGCTTGTCTTACTGTACGCCTCACTACTGTGTGAGCTTTCTTGTACTCCATTAAATGTTCATAGTTATGAGTTCTCTTTAAGAATCTAAAAGCCTTATTCCTATTTCTCACTGCCTCACTGCATGTGTCTGTCCACCACGGAACTGCTTTCCTTTCCATCCTCCCTCTACTCTTTGGAATTGACTCCAATGCTGCCTTAAGAATCCTTGCACATAGACTTGCATTCAAGTTTTCTATATCCTGATTTTCGTCAGTTTCTGTTCCTCTTTCTTCTCTGATTTCCTCAAATTTGTCCCAATCTGCCTTTTCAAAGACCCATTTCCCCACTCTTCTCCCTGAAACCTCTCCTACTTCAATACCCACAGTTGTTACAATTGGGTAATGATCACTCCCAATAGTTGACTCTACCCAAACTTCCCAGTGACACACTCTGGCTAATATAGTATTAGAAATAAACGTCCCTTCCTGCATGCACATCTATTCTGGTACCTCTCCCATCATTCAAACACACCAACTCTTTTTCCTCCAGCAAAGCCTTCACCACTTGACCATTAATACTGTATCTCTCTGTCCCCCTACCCAAAGAGAATTATGGGCATTAAAGGCCCCATATCGTGGAAAACAGGATTTCCCTTGCCTCTTTGATTATAAAGGAGTTGCATGTGTTATCTAAACATCATGAAAGTATCAAAACGCATGGTAGCGAACTAAATCCACACATTCCATATCAGAAAACCGAGCCTCTAAACGAGCCGTTTGGACTTCCGTAACTTTGTGGTGTCACAAAGGTTCGCTCATTACCATTTTTGTAAGAAATAATGAACTAACAAAGCCTTTTTTTCAAAGCAGTTTAGCGGTTGTCATTGTTTCTTACCGGAGAGTTTTCACTACCTGTCGCTGTCTGTAACTGCCGGGTCTGTGGTGTCTCATGCTTCACTCTTGAAACGGTTAGCCAATCAGAACAGAGGGGTCGTTAATATTAATAAGCCTTAAAGACACAGCAACAGAAACAGCCTGTTCTTGGCAACGCTCAGAGAGATGCTGGAAAATGAACGTGTAACAATGGATTGAGAGTGTTTTTGGTACATGACACCGCACAAACAGCTTTTAATGGACCTCAAGACAGAAAAAAAGAGAAAAAAAAAAATAGAATATATAGAATATGGGACCTTTAAAGTCTCCACACCATACTGCTCTGCGTCTATCCTGATCATGTTATTCCCATTAACTTGTCCAACTCTAACCCTCTGCATGGATTGTCGTAGTTAATTCCTGAACTCCACCTTTTTCAAGTACCCAATAAGATATACCTTGTTTGATAAGCAGCACACCCTCCACCATTCCCTTCTTTCCTGTCCTGCCGTATAACAACATACCCTTGTACTACAAAATCCAAGTGAGGTTTCGGCCAAGTTTCTTGCACAAATACCACATCAGGTTTTATTGCTAGACCATCAATGAAATGTTTGAACTCCTGTCCGTTTTGCAATAAGAGATCTTGCATTCCACTGAAGTAGGCTATTACTATCATAAAGAATATTAACCACATGAATCCTGACTAGACCTTGCCTGAAGATTATCTCTAACCTCCTCCCATGTCAGTCTGATCAATCCAAGATGATGCACTGCAGCTTTTACTATGAGCTGAATCTTTTGTGTCTTAGACTCCACCCCTGCTGTACTATTGATCACTCCTGCAATAAAAGTAACAAGCTTCTTCTTTTCTATTATTGAACTTTCATTTGAGACCTGGCGAAGGATTCCTGTTTGTGCCATTGTGCATGCTCTTTCACTAGTTACCTGTCCCTTAACCCGTTTAGCTGCCTCAGGTTGACTCAGCTCCGTACTGTGTGTGTGGGACACTCTTCACTCCCTCTAGTGGACTAGGAACTAACTGGACGGGGCAGGGCAGCCTGAACCAACACGTTTCTTCACTCAATCTTTGTAGCTGCATTGTACACCAAGAATGTTAGTTGTTAGTAGTGTAAAAATTATTTTGACGGAAATAAGCAGTTTCTGTTTATTTATCAAGTGCGAATTGTAAAATATACAGTAAGAGGGATACACTTCAGTCTGTCGGTAATGGCAGGTAAGACAAAAAATACAAATAGGAACATACAAAATATCCAACTAAATGAAAAGTTCAACTCTAAAATAAGATACAGAATACAGAAACAATGTAACACCTACTCTTCAAAATGATTGCATGACATGAAACTTACTCAAAGATTATTATGAAAAATCATTTAGCCTGCATATGCTTAGAAAACAAAAACATTACTGTGGCATGCAACCATCAGTATTGCTGAAATACATTTCATACCTTTTCCACAAAATATATAACATGTTGGAATGAACCTTCAATCAACCTTTCAAATGCTGATCTATGCATATATTTCCTGAAATAGTGGAACAGAGGAAGAATCGAGGTAAACTGGTCTAGGATCAAAAATCACTTCACATCAACACTTGGGTTCGAACCTCAGAATTGCCACTGGCATTTTATGTGTCTGTAAAACTGAAACCCTATATTCCCAGGACTGAGTTAATGTTCTGTAAACTGGCCCATTTTGATAAACAATGTGACCATTATTATTAAAAAAATTATATCTCAGCCAAATGCCACAAATAGATCATCTCTAAATTTGACTGATCAAATTTGGGGTACCTGGTCTTGGGCTGAGTATTAGTCAATATCTGAAGTTTGGTGCATGTGGATGTGGTCTCACATAATCACACATTATCACATAATGGGTTACAAGAAGTTACAAATATGAGAAATACACATAGGCCTATATCAAATACACATCAACATCATATCAACAAGCTCTATTTAGGGACAGCTGACCCTGCTGGCTCTATTCAGGTCTATTCAACAGTTCAAAAAAACTAGTACACATTAAAGTTGCAGATAAAAAAGTTACTTGACTGAAGCAAGAATTAAGAAAGTTACATTAGTCAAGAGAAAGACAATTTAACCAATCAAACAATCATCTGAACAGTGAAGTCGTGCCTTATTGATGCAGATGTTCACTTCATATCTTTCCTTTGAGGGTTAATCCAACTCATTTTAATCTGTTTTTCCTCAAGAACTCATCTGTTACATTTCTTATTACCTAAGAAGATGGTGAAGCCGGACTCTGAATTGACAGCAGTTTTTAAGAGACACTTGAAATTAATTTGCTCCTTATGTGCACTTCACAAAAAAAAAAAAAATTCAAAAGTAAATTCTGGCATCCTGCAACAAGCTCCTAAGAACAATCAATTCGTAGAAGGACTGCGATTTTGGAAAAGTTGCAAAGAATGGAAGAATTAAAAATAATCAGAATGCAGCCATGTCTTTAAATCATAATATAGTCTAGTTATTTTTATGCATGCAAGGGGAAAGAGTCTATTGTTGCTAAATGGACCACCGTGCTTAAATCAGTCAAATTATATGTGGTAAGGGATTGGAGGAAAGGAGGAAAGGAGAGGATTTAAAATGCACTTTGTAAGAAATACATGACCGTATTTGAGGCAAACTTGATTTTTCCCAGTGCAGTGAAATCAATAGACCTGTCTCAAAGTGAAAACCTTAAAATGCTCAACAACTACTTCTACTGCTAGAATCAAGCATTTTAAGGAGAATTTGGTTTGTCTTGGGTTAACTGCTTTTTTTTTTCACGTTATTGCCCCATCAGGTGCTTGGTATCCCTAAACATTCATAGCTTATATATTTGTGTAATTCCCTGGCCCCTTGTAAACAATTCTCTTAACTCTCCAAGAGCTACAAAGTGTCTCAAATACAAATTTGGTTTCTTCTCATAAAGGGAACTGACCATAAATCATGTTCACATTTTCTAATAGTATATGTCAGTTATGCAAGACATGCGTCAAATAAAACACTCTGGATCGTTATGTTTTGGGGAACCCCACCCCTGACTGAGTTGCCCCCTAAACGGCATTCTGCCCCTCCTCAGACGAGACAGGAAGAGTGGAGGTGGAGCAAGAGGAGCAGGAAGTAGACAGGCCCTCTGATTGGTTTGCTGGCATGGAGCTGGAGAAGTCAGTTTGGTCGGTGGTGGTGGAGAAGCTGGAGCTGTCAGAGCTCTCGCTATCAGACGGAGGAACATAGCTGTACTCGCGGACGGGGCAGGCACGCTCATTGAAGTTAGCCTTTAAACCCTCTTTCAGGACTTTGTTGATGGGAAGCCACTTCTTTAAAAACAAAACAAAAGAATGTTACATGACTGAGTATGAACATCAGATATTACTATATGGAAATGACTGTTCCAGAGCTTCCAGATTCCAGATTACAAAAAGATTTGTATTTAAAGCTAATGCTGCCTTATGTGGCAGCCAATACAGACAGTAAGCCTAGTTTGGCTAAAACTATTACACAACAATTTTATATCTCAGAAATAGAAACTATATCACTGGAGGCTTAAAACAGACCCTACTAATATTATAATTAGCAGGGTATTGGCTGCCACATAAGGCAGCATTAGCTTTAAATACAAATCTTTTTGTAATCGGGGCCTCCAGGGATTTCTATCTCATGCATCTCTTAGGCACAAGGCTCTGGATGCTACTAACCTCCACATTGTCATGGATCAGGATTTCATCCAGGATGTCTAATTTGGGAACGATGGGGATGAAGATGATTGCGAGCCTGTATGGGAAATAGAGACATGTTCTCTCACAGGTGATCACAGAGATAACAGCTGACATGACTTTGACTCTTTAACACTGTAGTGGTGTGGATAAAGCCTATTCATCTACCTGGATCAATTGGCACATTGCATTAGTACCAGGTTGGGGTTATAGAAGTCATTCTGATTTCATTCGATTTTTTATTGTTCATGCTCCTGTATGGCCACCTGGGTGCTGCTGCACTTTCTACATAAAACATCACTAGCATCTTCTCTTCAATCATTTTTTCTATATTTGGACTATAATAGACAGACAATGTCTTCCATGAGTAGAAAACACTGTCTCTCACTTGTCATTTTTCTTCAGTCGCTCAGTCAAATGATTGAAAGTGTATTATAAAAAGTCAAAAAGTGCATGGGTGACAATGGGAATATCAAGCAGTTTTTGAGTTCTTGAGCAGATAAAGGGCTTTGCATGATGCTAACAATGTTGATGACAAAATGATGAGATAAGTATACTTCACTGATGCTCTGTGACCATCCATCTAACTATAACTACCACCAATCAATTTCCAGCCCCCAAAATATAACCGTCAAGCATAACTAAACATTTCATATGAGCCAACCCACCTTTCATGGTGCACCAACATCATGACCAGTAGGATTAGGGTGCAGGCACCCACCACACACAGCACTGGAGTCCACACGGACATAGCATTTGGTGGATTGTCTGAGAAAGAGAGAGAGAGATGTGGATTGACAGTTTTATAGGCCTGCATATTATAATCGGTGTATCTTCACTGTATTGTGCACATGTCCAATGCCAGTAGAAAGTGACAAACTGATGATATTAAGCCTTGAGGGTCCTGCAATTGAAAAAGGTTCTTTGAAAAGTTTTGCAGCGAGAGAGTCAAGCATGCAGGCTGTAGGTTTAGAAGCCAGTACTAACTTTGGAAAGAGTGTCTAGGGAAACTAATTGTAACCGTGAAAGTACACAAACAGACTGAGAAACACCAAGTGAGTTATCCAAGTGGAGGACAGCACCCTGACTGGAAAGTATTACTGGTGATCTCATCTCTATTTAGAAAAAAAAGAATCATGACATCGTTTATATTTTTTATTTCAGTGTTTTGCAGTGCGATATATTACTTTTTCACTAGATATTTCTATTGGCTCTCTGGTCTAATTAGCTTACTCATCTGTATTATGAAATTATGACTTTATTGTTTCTGTCAATCTGTCATTACAGGCCACCATAGCTCAGGGGGGCTGGAGGTGTGAGAGGCTTGGGGTCTGTGCCAGAGACTTGTGTAGGAGAGAAGCAGCTAAAACCAGAGGTGAATTTTGAAGCTAATAAGGAAATGGCGGCAGTGGCAGTTCCTCTAACGTCCACTAGGGGCCGGCTCCAAAAAGACTCCAAACTCGGCCCAACTCCATGCAAGTCAATGGGACCACAACCCAACTTCTGCTAAAAATATAAAGTCAATAATTTTTTTCGACAAGAGTAGCACAACTTTTAATGTGTGCGTCCTCATGCCGATTTTCAAAATAATTGTGTCATTAACAGGATATAATGGATATAAAATGGGGTTGTTTGCCTGGTGATTGACAGGTCGACAGGTCGTCAGTTATGGGCCAATAGTAGGCGGTGCTGCGGCTCTGCAGACAACCTGAATTCCACCCTATACCTTGCTTTGGCTGCTCTGGCTCCAAAAAAATGTCAACATGGCGGCGACCGTAAACACAATCTCCAGGCTTCAAAATGGCACTTCACAAGCCAATGGGTGACATCACACTCACTACGTCCATCTGTTTTTTACAGGCTATGGTAGGAGGAGACAAATTCGCCCAATGTTGTTGCAATTCCCACTGGTCACCAGCAGAGGTCATAGTTTAATTCATACACCTTTAAAGTCACCATGAAACGCATTTTTGTATACGTTTTGTATTCTTGCTTAATGTGATGCATTTCCTGTTGAAACAGGATATTGGGGCGGGACATAAAGTGGAGAGGGGCCATTCAAAAGTGTAAACCAATGGGATATCAGTTAAGGAGAGAAATTTGATGGGAGGGGTGGGATTGTTAAAAAATCAGTGTAATTTAATTGGTAGGAATTTTGGCCTCCTGGTACACGATGAAGTCACCACGAAAGATCTTGCATTTTCCAGGAAGTAAAAGTAATGAGATTGTGATCAAATATCTTTTGTATTTTAGCATAAATTGTCAAATAGGTGTACAGTATAAAAAGAGTAATTTTAATTTCAGTGTGACTTTAAAGTTAAAAAAAACAAAAAACAAAGTTGTATTGTGGCCATTTCTTTCTCTCTTTTTACCCGTGCGATTGTTCTGCCTCATGGAGCCCCAGAACACAGGCTGACTCCAGTCACTCCATTCAGACCGACCACAGGAATCTGCTATACTGTTCCTCACCTGCAGCTCATACAGGGAGCTGCTGGAGGGCAAGTTGATACAGTAGTTCTGCTTGCCACTACCAAGTTGAGAGGTCTGTGGAAAAGATAAATATGAGAAGATGGAGTAGAGAGAGGAGAGGGATGTGAAACGGGAAGCCCAAAGAAAAAAAGAAAAGAAAAGGAAAGAAGAGAAAGAGGAAGGGTGAGAGGTGGAGCTAGATTACTTCAAATAAATCTCAGTATTATGTATTTACTCATGAAAATTCCAGCATAGGCTTTCCATGACTATTTGCCCACCTCCCACTTGTTGTTGTTGGTCCTGTAGCGAACCTCACTGTCCACACAGTTTATAGGAGCGGTGTGGTTCCAGTAGAACCACAGGTTAGAGTCAGTTCCATTCTTGACAGTCACGTTGGTTGGCGGATTTAGCTTGACTGGAGATGATGCAGAATATTAAATGACAATGAATACAATGTGATGACATAGTGATGGGGCACAATTACTGGGATAATACCAACTCACTCACAACTAACAAGCCCTTGAAGGAAGGTTATGACAATAAAGCCTTAAGATCCCCAGGGAAAATTACAACAATTTAAGATTTGTGATCGTAATTGACCCATTCACGTGCTGCCAGATATATTGGAAAAACAAATCTTCTTGGAAATTTCACCTTCAAAGTCAGATAATAAATTTGGGATGTCAGGGGAAATTTTGCTACCCGAGTTTCCGAGTTATGATGCAATGATGACCTTCAACCTTCTCAACATGGTGGGGAAATCAAGTTTTGTGTCACAATCCAAAATGGCAGCCAAAAATTCCTACAGGCAAAAATATTCGGCAAAATGTTCGGCCAAATTTCACATTTCTATGACTAACGGCACTGTGAGGCTGAGCGTTAGACTTTTAGGGATTATTATAGCGCCCCCTATGAGCTTGTCTATCATTGTTGCCCAAAAAGCTGCCTCATGTTCAAATGGGATTAGCAATATTTTGAGGTTGTCATCATTGTCACCATATCATGATGCAAATAATGATGTAATACCCTAATGCCCTTAGCACTGTGCACATAATGATGCTCTATCAATATTATGGCACTCTTGAACTTATAAGGTAGTAAACAAATAAGCATACCTTTCGATTTGAGATCATGCTGATGCTGAAAACTGTCGTTGCCGTGCTGCAGCTTTGTGTAAAAGGTGTGGAATCTAGATAGTCTCTTATAGGGCCGGTTACATCCAATGACAGTGCTGTTCTCTGAGATGTAGGTGGCGCACTCACTGAACTCTTCGTGATTGAACCTGAATAGGCAATATATCACAGATCAGTCATTCACACAAACAATGAATACCCAGTTTCAACAGTAGGATACCCAGTTTCAACAGTACCCAACAGTATGATACCCAGTTTCAACAGTATCCAACAATAAGATACCCAGTTTCAACAGCACCCAACAGTACTTTACCCAGTTTCAACAGCACCCAACAGTACTTTACCCAGTTTCAACAGCACCCAACAGTACGTTACCCAGTTTTAACAGTACCCAACAGTACCCAACAGTACGTTACCCAGTTTCAACAGTACCCAACAGTAAGATACCCAGTTTCAACAGTACCCAACAGTAAGATACCCAGTTTCAACAGTAAGATACCCAGTTTCAACAGTACCTGACAGTACGATACCCAGTTTCAACAGCACCCAACAGTACTTTACTCAGTTTCAACAGCACCCAACAGTACGTTACCCAGTTTTAACAGTACCCAACAGCACCCAACAGTACGTTACCCAGTTTTAACAGTACCCAACAGTACCCAACAGTACGTTACCCAGTTTCAACAGTACCCAACAGTAAGATACCCAGTTTCAACAGCACTCAACAGTAAGATACGCAGTTTCAACAGCACCCAACAGTACGTTACCCGGTTTCAACAGCACTCAACAGTACGTTACCCAGTTTCAACAGCACCCAACAGTAAGACACCCAGTTTCAACAGTATCCAACAATAAGATACCCAGTTTCAACAGTACGTTACCCAGTTTCAACAGCACCCAACAGTACGTTACCCAGTTTTAACAGTACCCAACAGCACCCAACAGTACGTTACCCAGTTTCAACAGCACCCAACAGTAAGATACCCAGTTTTAACAGCACCCAACAATACGTTACCCAGTTTCAATAGTACCCAACAGTAAGATACCAAGTTTCAACAGCACCCAACAGTAAGATACCCAGTTTCAACAGCACCCAACAGTAAGATATGCAGTTTCAACAGCATTCAACAGTACTATACCCACTTTCAACAGTACCTAACAGTTTCAACAGTAGCCAGTACTACCAAAGTGCCCCTGTGCAAAATAACCTACCAGCCTGCTCCAAGGACACATGCTGGAAAAACATTAGTATTAGCTAAAAGTAAGGGCCTGTGGTTGTATTTATTTTTTGGAATAAAGTAATTCCTGCAAGTTAAGGCAGTGTGCAGGACTTGTTAGGAGTCCAAGCACCGAAGGTGCTGGAACCCTACTGTATTTGTAAGGATTCTTCTTATTATTTTTCTCTGCTAAAAGAAACCGTAAGTCCCAGAGCAAGCGCATTTGGCAGGTGGGTTCCTATGGCCCCCCACTACTCAGGCAAGGCCATTCACCCATGTCGACCAGATGGTGGCGCTATAACAAGCAACTTTAAGTTTTGGCCTATAACTTCTGAACCGTAGGTCGTAGAATCAATCAATTCCTTTCCCACTGGATTCATTGGGTCATTCCGCATCTATCTGCATAGGCCACGCCCATTTCCGTCTGACTAGATTTTCCGCCATTTTGAATTTTGTCCGAAACTCTTTTTTCGCTACTCCTCCTAGGCCGTTCATCCAATTCACACGAAACTTGTGTGTGCAGAATCTTGGGACCGTCCTCTTTCAAAATTGCATAAAGGTTATTGATAGGTCAAATGGTTTGGCTTTTATCGACCAATAAACTTTTCGCCATAACACTAAATTGCCCATAACTCATTAACCATTCATCTAATTAAGCCCAAATTTGTAACACATGTAACACAGAACTGTTGCTTGAGCATGCCCCCAAAAGCATTTGGAGTTCCATCACTAGTGGGCGCTATAAATGCAAAAAGTTTATATCTCGTAATCGGCTACATGGATTTGTACGAAATTCGGTTTGCACGATCTAGGGTCATGACTCAGTCGATGCATAAAATGTGGTAATGATTGATTTAAGTGGGCGTGGCTTATTACAACAAATCTAAATTTCTAGACATTTCACATTCCAAAATTCAAAAAATCTAAATAAATCACCCGTACGTCCTACAGAGCTGAAATTTTTTCAGCACACCCACTTGGAATTGTGACAAAAGTTTGCCTCACTACAACCTATGGTCAATTCAGAAGTCCGTCACTCTATATTTTTCAAAATATGCAAATTCAATTAACATCTATATCTCCACAAGTCTTCATTCATATGCTACCAAAATTGACAGACATTCTCTAGATGGTAGATATCAAGTGTGTCAAATGGTGTTCAGATCGGTTAAACTGTGAGTCCGCAGTGATATTCAATATCTTACTGTAATTAGTACTGTATGCACATCATTTTCTTTCGCCAAATGTTTGATCAAACTTCACCAAAATATTTGACAATACATCCGAAACCAGCAGAATGATGTGTGATTTTTTTCAGAATTTTATCACTAACATTTTGACTATTGTAAGCGTTTAAATAGACAAAAATACCCCAGTTTTGCACATGTGATGTCATTGCCTCAACTTGTGAGAAGGTGTGTGTAAACCATGTCTCCCCAGTGGTGCTGTCAGTAAGTCACCTTCTCTGGGGATACAAAGGTCAAAGGCTTGAATCCCCAGGTGACCAAGTCCTATTTGCCAGTATGTGTTTTCAAGTGCTTATTGAGGTCATATTAAGTCGAAGGTTGCCTATTGTGACCCTGTGAAAATGTATTTATATTATTTTTTTTCTCTGCTAAAAGTGTTTGTGCAGCAAAAACCGTAAGACCTAGAAACACCAAAAATTGGCAGGTGGGTTGCAAATTCCACCCACTACTCAGTTTTCCCCACTGTGGCACACAGCAAAGTGGAAGTTGGCAGAGTGGTAAATCTCAGGTCTTTAGACCACAAGCTTGTGAGTTCAAGTCCATGATGAACTGTGACCTTTTTGAAGTTTCATGAAAAGTAAATCAACACTAAATCACAGAGTGTAGAAAACTCAATGCAGGTGTTTGACATCATCTGTCAATGGCAAAATACCTGATTGGCATCACTGATTGGGGTGTGGCCAGACCTTTCAACCCATAGAGAGCAGTGCAGCAGCGGCTTTCTGGCCCATGTGATTTAGTATTGTTTTATTCATTAATGGAGAGTACTACAATGTTGTATAAAGTGATTACCGCTGTCAATCATAGGCTGCAGTATCACAATACTTCTCCCTTTAGTTATTTTCTCCTCAGTAACCCTGTAACAGGAGTGTAGCTCAGTAGGTAAAGTGTCTGCCTCTTGTGTGGAAAGTTGTGGGTTCAAATCCAGGCTTGTCCTTTCTGAAGTCATTAGTTGTCAAAAACAAGCGGTATGTGTTATAATAGGAAGTCTGGCCATTGTGACTAACTTCAACAATGTGGTTGCAATGAAAAGACTAACTTGACAGAAGTCACGGGCCAACACAAAAGCCAGTGTTAGACTGCATGTTTGATCTTCACAACATGTTAGTTTTTGTGTGTGTCTTTCTACCTTCTGTAATGTTTTGTCTATCTGTCTGTCCTATCAAATTGTGCTTGGACCCCTCAATCGCCGCTTGCGGCTACATTTTTCATTCGTTCTTATAAAAGGCTTTCATTCTAGTATGCTACACATCTTTATTCAGGAAAAGCATTACTTGAAACTTATCACTCAGTTGTTCCAAAAGGCATATATTCTCAACAATGTTTGGTAGTCAAAGGTCTAAAAATGGCTATTTCTTTTTTCCAAAATTAGGTTTATATTGGGGTTTTTTCATTTCAGTAATAATTTTGTGTCACTTGTTTCAAATGGTAAATATCTTGAAATCTAAATTCTTCATATACTTTCACATAGTGCCTCTAACACCAAGTTGGTACTGACCTGCTGGAGAAGGTATAATTGACGTCTGGAGTCCCGTGCCCGTTCCACATGCAGTGCACATACTCCAGATTCATCACCATACACTCCACATCTGTCAGACATAGGAGAGTTGAGACCAACAGAATGGCTTTATAATGAAAATAAACCAAAAATCTGCTCTTTCACAAGTTTACTATGAGTTACAGAAGGGCTGTACATGTACATTTACTTGTAAAACTTGGTTACACACTGTTTCACGCATGGTTGCACCTATGCCAATACCGATACACATAAATACACAAGCACTCACACACACAATGAGGAAATGGCAGCACATGTTGACGTCAAAGGGAATTTACAAACGGTGAAAACTCAAAATGGAGAGTTTCAAGGAAGTAACCCAATGCCTACTAATTTAATCTGATAATTTAATTCAATATGGCACCATAAGTGATTGATTATTGATAGCATTGCTAACATTTGATCAAATTTCAATACAGTTGTGCTTTTTGTTTCCTTCTATTTCCAATCCTTTTCAAGAAAGAATTTTAAAAACATTGGGAAAATCCCCAAAATAAACTGTATGTAAGGGATGTAGTAAAACATAGATTATTGTTTCCTGTAGGTATTTTACAGTGGAACATTATAGTGATTAAAAATGAATATACAAATACAAAACATCTGTATAGAAATACAAATTAGAGTTGCCCATTGCCCGTGGCTTCTGACAGCCTTGACCATCCTAACCTGAGTGACCCCATGCCTCAACCCAACCACCTCCGGGATGTCGGAAAAATGGTCTTTCGGTCCAATATGGGACATTTTTCGGACTACTGGGGCTTCGGAATAATGGGCCGTCGGAACAATTGGCAGTCCCCGACCTCAGGACCGCAATAATAAGTCATGTGACTTTATTGCGATATCCTGATGAATGTTAGTACTGTATGTACATTTGTACATTGTGTTTTAATTTATCAAATAAAGTCAATCAATCAAAACAATAGCCAAGTGTCAGAATTAGAAATTGGATGCACATTGAGAGCTGGAAAAGCCCTTGAACAAGTTGAATAGCTTTGATCTGACACATCCCACAAATATGTTTAAATGTAATAATAATAACTATAAATTAAAAGAAGCGCTGCCAAGAGGTTTCAAAATGTTCTCACCCGGTGGTTTTCTGGCAAATACATGTTCAGTAAAATAGAGGAGGAGAAACCATCCAAGCAGCATCGTGGCGCACTAGGAAATGGATGCTTTCATACTAGGTGTATAGGCCTCCTTCCGCAACCGCTTCTGGGGGCTGCCCATTGTTCCGGACTTCCGACGGCCCATTATTAATGGCCGTCGGAACATGGAACGATGAACTATTGACTACTACTACTACTAACTATTAACTAGTCTGAAAAATGTCCACCCATTGGACCGAAAGCCCATTTGTCCGACAGCCCGTTATCCCGGAGGTGGTTGGGTTGAGGCATGGGGTCGCTGAGGTTAGGGTTACAGCAAGCTGACGGTCAAGGCTGTCAGAAGCCACGGTTGTGGATGGAGCCAGGCATGGAGTTTTCGGACTATTGGGGTTTCGGAATAATGGGCCGTCGGAACAATGGCATGGCACCCTACTTCTACATGTGAACATCTGATAGGCTACGTGTTTCATTCAAGGGCGGATATTTCATTTCACTGTTGGGGGGGGGGGGGGGGGCAATAAACAGAAAAAATTCTCAAGAGCAATTCCTGAAGGGGACACCAAAGGTGCCGCCTAAAGTACTGTTGTATTAAATGTATATAGAGTTATGAAACATTTCCATAGGCACTTCATTCCTTTCTTATGAAGATTTTATCAAATTGCCTTTGATATTACTGGGGTCTTTCTACTTACTTGGCGTTTCGGTGCACTGAAAAATGATCGGAATGTCTGTTTTTCTTTTCTCTGTCGAAAATTCAGCAAGTTATGAGGATTTTAATTGTGGATAGACCTCCTGCCTCCATAGACATTATGTACGTTACCCGAATCCGAATACGTTATTCGGGAAAGTACAAATAATGCGATGGAAACAGATATTTTTTCTACCCGAAGTTGCTCGTTATTATTCGGAAGAAAAAAAAGCCATGATTGATATGTAAATAAAGCACTTGATTTTCCCTTTATCATTTGTAAAACAGAAAATGAAGTAGTAAAACACAAATGAAAAAAGCCCATTTTGGTACTGTAGCCGCTGTGCGTCTTTCAGCACCAGTGACAGAGCGGGGAGAGAGAGAGAGAGAGAGAGAGAGAGAGGGAGAGGGAGGGGGGGGGAGGGGGGGGCTTTGTGTGCCCAGCCTGTGTGACAGAGCTTCAGGAGAAAGCGAGGAGCATAAAACATTGTGCTTTTTTCCACGCATAAAAAAAAACAACCGAGCCCGACCCGAACCGAGCCCGAATTATTTATTTAAAAACCAAGCCCGACATACAGTCTCGGGTCCCGTCGGGTTCGGCTCGGGTTGCAGACCTCTACTAGCGAGACAAAAGCCTGGTGTGGCAGCTGGATTTCTTTCAAACCTCATAGGCTACATCAAAATGAAGCTTAGAACCTGTAGTTTTTAGCTGTATGTGTTAATTTCCTCCATTTAAAAAACCCAGTCGAAATATTGAAAAAAAACGACGTTTTACCTTGTATTTCAGTCAATATTCATCCGTTTAAGATCTAACATGCTGTATCAGCCATAGGTTTCATGGAATTTAGTTAAAAATAAAAAAATAAAAGGGAGAGAGAGAGATGAAAAGTACAGTATGAAGATGTGGAAATATATTTCACAATTAATTATATCCCAATATTAAATCAATTTGATGCTTTGAAGGCACAAAAGTTGTATTGCCAATGAATATTGGGTTAGAAATTTGCCCGATTTAACGTGACTTCCGGTATAAGCCACGCCCACTTCCGGTATTCTATCCGAATACAGAGACAGATAATTTTGTTGGTTGAACAGATACAGATACAGATACAGATAATGACATCTCTGTACACCTCTAATAGACATACATGCATTAGTGGTGCCTTCAAATGGGGTCGTGTTTACCGTGTTCACGAGAAGAGTCCATACGAACGCCCCCCTCCTGTGGTAGCCTATTCACGACTTCGGAAATGGAAATTTTCTGAAAGCTCCGAGTTCACGAGTTGTGACGTGTTTGTTGACATTTTCAGAAATGGCGGAGGCCATGGAAGTTCATTTTTCGGTGGATGGTAAGTTAAAGGGTAACTTTGGTATTTTTCAACCTGGGCTGCAATGTAATCGGACGGGGCAAATCGCACCATCAATGTACGTCCACTAAAAGTGCTTGTTTTTGCCACTGACAGGCTCAGATTGTTATTATAAGTGTCTGACAACATTATGGAAAGGACCCTACAGAGAAATGAAATGTTTTTCTTTACCTTTCGCTTGATCCGGTCTGTGTGTAACTTCCTGCAACAACTCAACTCTCGCGAGACTTGAGCGAGACTTGGTTACACACAGACCGGATCAAGCGAAAGGTAAAGAAAAACGTTTCATTTCTCTGTAGGGTCCTTGACGGTGCGATTTGCCCTGTCGGATTACATTGCAGCCCGTTTTGCGGCTGCCGACTGAAGCGATCTCGCTCAATACTGGACCAATTTCAATAATTGTTGTCCCCTTTAGTCACTTAGACACAAAAAGATGGGAAAATAGGGTCCAGCTTGAAAAATACCGAAGTTACCCTTTAATATATTGTAATTTTATGCTGCCTTCAAATGGAACTCGTGAACTTGTGGTTACGACATGGGAAGTCGTGTACATGATATGCTTGGCGTTCAAGTGGTTAAGTCGTGAGAGCACCGCTGCTAGGCAACGCTGCAACGCTGCGTCTAGAAGCCACCAAGGCTAACAATTTAGCTAGCTAGCGAGCGGGTAACGTAATGCAGGAAATGCAAAGGCATAATGACAGAGGAAAAAGATGAGGCCGTTGGGAATATCAATATTTTCCTCAGACATATTATAAAATTACTAAGAAAAACTCTATACGACTAATGGTGCCTTCAAATGGGGTCGTGTTTACCGTGTTACCAAGTTTTATTTCAGTTTTAACTTTTAATTCATGGTTTCATGTATAAGTCCCTTTAAATTTCTGTTTATCCAGTTGGAAAGCGACGTCGGCAGCACTGCAGTGAAACCAGACTGACGAGATATATGATGATGTTGCCAGGTCTCGCGAGAGTGTGTTGCTGAGACAGAGACAGGTCTCGAACAAAGTTAATTTTCTCCTGATTTGTCTGTCTGAAAAATGCAAGTTTAGTGTCAGAATGTTCGGAAGATATGTGGCTTGTGAAAAATGGGTCCAATATTTACTTTGGTGACTATGGGGCGAAAGAATCGGTCATAATCTGTGCTCACGTTGAATAGACTCAGGACCTGCCGCTAGTCTCCTAAAGGGGCGGGGCAGTGGCGAAACCCATGTGACACAGATACAGGAAATGACTCGCAGTTGCGCCGTCTCGTTTCTCTCTGTCCTAACTTGAGTTTTGTGGGTTTTGTTTCCTGTCAGCGGAAACTGTTTCACAATTACAGAGAAGGTACTTTTGAAGTTGCGAAATAAAACACAGAAAAGTTGAAAAATCATCTTTATTGTATATAAGTCAAATCACACTGACTACCTTCATTTCGGTCACCTGTATTGTACATACAGTATTATACTATGTGGAACAACTAATCATTTCAGTAATTGTGTAATCATTGTCTTACTTAAATTCAAAAGCAAGTAATGGTAAAGTGAGCTAAAGCTGGTAATTGTGCTGCTGGTTCATTTTCCAAATAATGATAATGGGTCATTATTGGCCTCCATGATAAGATAATTTTAGTCTGTAAGTTGGCCTATTTCAGATATGCCTGTAATAAATGAATGGTAAAACAGAGCACATACAGTAAAGTGTGTGTTTACCTCAAATGACACACTAACAAAACAACAAAAATGACTAACTTTTGGACCAGTATCAGTTTCTGAAAAGGGGAAATCAAATGCACAGTGGTGATCCTTTACTGTCAAAATGCAAAAGCAACAGCAAAATACATTGTTCTAAAAGGTTATAATTGAAAATTGCAATCAATGTATTGTGCAATATATTTGAAGTCCCAGAACACTGGGTCAGACTCTCAACAAATTTGGTAACAATCATTCAAAGTATTACTAAATTTGCTATAAGTATTTTATCAAGCACTAGCGCCCAACCCCCACCTCTGTGAAGACCTTTTTTCCATCTAATTTTATCTCTGCGGCCTCAGTTGACAATCTGCTCATCTCACCCTTTTCCAGTGAAACACGTAAAGGGTTTTTTGTGAGCAAGATGCTGTGGTCTGATTGCCCTTTGGCCTGTTTGCATGAAAGAGAAGGCCAGGACAAGCTGTTAACAGTCATGTTAAGAAGTGTCATACTGGAATCCAGTGAATGTCAGCTCTTGCATAAACTATAGCAATAAATTAGTGACATTTCTTTCCACCTGTATTTTGTAGTTTATTTTGATACATTTGTTGAAGGAGTATGTCAAATTTCTAACACTCAGATGTGTTTTTGCCTTATCTCTTATTTGCACTGACTGATCAGTTCACTGCAAAATAAATAAATAAATAAATAAAGATAGAACAGCAGGGCAAAATGATAGAAAATATTAAAATTGGATATTAAAAGCACTCAGGTATCAAAAGTAATATAATGCCCCCATATTTTAGTGCTAAAAGCTTTCTACCTACTCATGTACCTGATATATGATGATGCATGTATCTCTATGGCAGGGATGTAGTCAAGACCATCACAGTCACATCCAAGACATAACGAGACCAGAAATAATCAAGCCAAAATCAGCAAAAAGGCCAATGGGGGTGAGCAAGTTGAGAATGATTTGAGATCAATACTGAAATATCAGAGAAAGAGTTGGCAGTTGTTCAAAATAAAGCTACTCAGGAGTGTTTTTCATGATCTTGCATTTGTCAGGTCTGAGTCCAAGACGTTAACAAGCAGTCCAGACATAACCTAAAATCTCAAAATATATGCATACTGGTGCCAATATTGTTATTTTTTAGCTTGGAAAAAAACAGTTGAGAGACTGAGCTGCTAGTTAAGTTATGGCCACAAAGCCACAGCAGTACAGGCTCCAAGTTCACTGCTGCATGATAACATAACATTTAATTCTCTTGTCTGAGAAGGCAGTGTTTGATGCCCATCTTCTCTGACACATCTGTGTCAGGAAAGTTGGTTTGCTAAGATAGATAGATAGATTATAGCTATAATATTGCAAGTAAAACAATATCTCTGCTGAGTACCTAATTTACTTATAAGCAGAACACTCTCAGAGTGAATGCCTCATCTGCACCAGTGACTCAACGGAAAATCCCACTTCACCAACTGTTTTTCCAGGAAGAACTGAAGAACCAGTCAGGAATCTCCAAAGAACCATATGGGGACAGTAATGGTTCTTTGTGTAATGGTGGTACGATAGCACCACAATCCACTTCAAAGAACTACTGAAGAACCAGAATTTGTCATGAAAACAATTTGCTCTTAAACTTAATGCTTGCCAACAATGCAATCAGAGGAAATATAGCAGGACCAGTAACTCCTTTGGTTCAAGTTATATAGTAGGAGTGTGCCAGTCTTGCTGTCTTGGGCTCAAGCCTTACCCAGTTTCAACAGCACCCAACAGTAAGATACCCAGTTTCAACAGCACCCAACAGTAAGATATGCAGTTTCAACAGGTCCTGCACTCCTGCCGCCGGACTCCGGTCCTGAACTCCTGACGCCGGAAGCTGATCTCGCAGCCTGCCCCAACCTGCAGCCTAAACTTCTGGTGCTTGCTGCATTTCCTGACCTCCAGCCTCGTCGCCGACCTCCTGAGTGGCCGAGCCATCGTTGTCGACCTCCTGAGCGGTCCCGCCTACGTTGTCGGCGTATGTTGAACAAATGGCAGCACATGTTGACGTCAAAGGGAATTTACAAACGGTGAAAACTCAAAATGGAGAGTTTCAAGGAAGTAACCCAATGCGTACTAATTTAATCTGATAATTTAATTCAATATGGCACCATAAGTGATTGATTATTGATAGCATTGCTAACATTTGATCAAATTTCAATACAGTTGTGCTTTTTGTTTCCTTCTATTTCCAATCCTTTTCAAGAAAGAATTTTAAAAACATTGGGAAAAATAAACTGTATGTAAGGGATGTAGTAAAACATAGATTATTGTTTCCTGTAGATATTTTACAGTGGAACATTATAGTGATTAAAAATGAATATACAAATACAAAACATCTGTATAGAAATACAAATTAGAGTTGCCCATTGCCCGTGGCTTCTGACAGCCTTGACCATCCTAACCTGAGTGACCCCATGCCTCAACCCAACCACCTCCGGGATGTCGGAAAAATGGTCTTTCGGTCCAATATGGGACATTTTTCGGACTATTAGGGTTTCGGACTAATGGGCCGTAGGAACAATGGGCAGTCCCCGACCTCAGGACCGCAATGGAAATAAGTCATGTGACTTTATTGCGATATCCTGATGAATGTTAGTACTGTATGTACATTTGTACATTGTGTTTTAATTTATCAAATAAAGTCAATCAATCAAAACAATAGCCAAGTGTCAGAATTAGAAATTGGATGCACATTGAGAGCTGGAAAAGCCCTTGAACAAGTTGAATAGCTTTGATCTGACACATCCCACAAATATGTTTAAATGTAATAATAATAACTATAAATTAAAAGAAGCGCTGCCAAGAGGTTTCAAAATGTTCTTACCCGGTGGTTTTCTGGCAAATACATGTTCAGTAAAATAGAGGAGGAGAAACCATCCAAGCAGCATTTTGGCGCACTAGAAAATGGATGCTTTCATATTAGGCGTATAGGCCTCCTTCCGCAATCTTCTGGAGGACTGCCCATTCTTCCGAAACCACAATAGTCCGAAAAATGTCCACCCATTGGACCGAAAGCCCATTTGTCCGACAGCCCGTTATCCCGGAGGTGGTTGGGTTGAGGCCAAGGTTATTATAGTTTTGCATTTTTCATTAGTTTTTATTTTTATTTTGTTTTGACTTTTTGTTTTCAATTTCAGTTTAGTTTTAATTAGTTTTTAAAGTGGGTTTGCTAGTTTAGTTTAGTTTTTATTTTTTGAAAATGCTTAGTTTTAATTTAGTTTTTATTAGTTTCAGTGTCAGTTTTAGTCTTTTTTTTTTTGTAATATGGGGTATTTGTCAGGGGCGAGATTCAAAAAGGTCAGAAAAAGTATTGTGTAATAAAAACTCAACAAAACATCATACCATTTTAAAAAATGTATTCACTTAGGACAGATGAACAACCATCCACAAAAGACAACAATGCCTCTCTTATGATCTCTTTCAATTTCTGCTTTGCCGTATCCATCTTAGCCCCAATAAGGCTATTGACTCTTGCAGCTCCAGGTGTTTTGAATTTTGGTTTGAGTGAAGTGCTGAACTTTTTGAAGGCAATTGACTCACACAGTCGTGTAGACGTCCCAGTCTCAATAAACATATGTACCAATGCTTCCTCCCGCTTGTGGTGTTCCTGCTTATTTACTAACCAGCAGCTATCGGGTCGCCGGTGGAAGCACTGCATTAGTGTTTTCTGGCCTGCGGTTGTCTCGTGCTCCATCATGCTGCCTGGCCTGGGGTTAGCTTCTGTTTCGGGGGAGGGGGGCTGGGCGTTCTCCTTTACCTTGTCAAGGTAAGCTAGGTTAGCCTTCTTGTGCGAGCTTTTCAAATGGACTTTTAGATTCGTGGGATTTTTCCCCTTGAGAAATGTTCCACACATTTTATCACCTTCCACTGCAAGGCACTTGCTCTTATCTGAGACACAGTCACATTCAAAGTAATCCCAAATGGGACTCTGCTGCTTTCTCCCGACTTTCGCCGCCATGATGCCAGGTGAGGGGCGTGGACTAAAACTGGCACAGCTAAAAAATTGGAAGATAGATTTCATATCCACCCAAAATACTAGGCCTATGTATGAAATAAATTGACAAAGACATTTTCTCTATAATTTTACTTTATTTTAGTTAGTTTTGTAAACACACAATACAGTTTCAGTTAGTTATCGTTTTTTTGTAAAGTCTTGTTTTTATTTTTATTTCAGTTAACGAAAATGTTTTTTCACACCTAGTTTTCGTTATTTCGTTAGTTTTCGTTAACGATAATAACCTTGGTTGAGGTATGGGGTCACTGAGGTTAGGGTTACAGCAAGCTTACGGTCAAGAATGTCAGAAGTCACGGTTGTGGATGGAGCCAGGCATGGAGTTTTCGGACTATTGGGGTTTCGGAATAATGGGCCGTCGGAACAATGGCATGGTACCCTACTTCTACATGTGAACATCTGATATGTGTTAATGAAACACGTTTCAGATTTCCGCCCATCTGTAATTGTGAAACAGTTTCCGCTGACAGGAAACAAAACCCACAAAAGTTGAGTTTTGTGGGTTTTGTTTCCTGTCAGTGGAAACTGTTTCACAATTACAGAGAAGGTACTTTTGAAGTTGCGAAATAAAACACAGAAAAGTTGAAAAATCATCTTTATTGTATATGAGTCAAATCACACTGACTACCTTCATTTCGGTCACCTGTATTGTACATACAGTATTATACTTTGTGGAACAACTAATCATTTCAGTAATTGTGTAATCATTGTCTTACTTAAATTCAAAAGCAAGTAATGGTAAAGTGAGCTAAAGCTGGTAATTGTGCTGCTGGTTCATTTTCCAAATAATGATAATGGGTCATTACTGGCCTCCATGATAAGATAATTTTAGTCTGTAAGTTGGCCTATTTCAGATATACCTGTAATAAATGAATGGTAAAACAGAGCACATACAGTAAAGTGTGTGTTTACCTCAAATGACACACTAACAAAACAACAAAAATGACTAACTTTTGGACCAGTATCAGTTTCTGAAAAGGGGAAATCAAATGCACAGTGGTGATCCTTTACTGTCAAAATGCAAAAGCAACAGCAAAATACATTGCTCTAAAAGGTTATAATTTAAAATTGCAATCAATGTATTGTGCAATATATTTGAAGTCCCAGAACACTGGGTCAGACTCTCAACAAATTTGGTAACAATCATTCAAAGTATTACTAAATTTGCTATAAGTATTTTATCAAGCACTAGCGCCCAACCCCCACCTCTGTGAAGACCTTTTTTCCATCTAATTTTATCTCTGCGGCCTCAGTTGACAATCTGCTCATCTCACCCTTTTCCAGTGAAACACGTAAAGGGTTTTTTGTGAGCAAGATGCTGTGGTCTGATTGCCCTTTGGCCTGTTTGCATGAAAGAGAAGGCCAGGACAAGCTGTTAACAGTCATGTTAAGAAGTGTCATACTGGAATCCAGTGAATGTCAGCTCTTGCATAAACTATAGCAATAAATTAGTGACATTTCTTTCCACCTGTATTTTGTAGTTTATTTTGATACATTTGTTGAAGGAGTATGTCAAATTTCTAACACTCAGATGTGTTTTTGCCTTATCTCTTATTTGCACTGACTGATCAGTTTACTACAAAAAATAAAAAATAAAATAAAATAAAGATAGATAGAACAGCAGAAATGTACCTCTATGGCAGGGATGTAGTCAAGACCATCACAGTCACATCCAAGACATAACGAGACCAGAAATAATCAAGCCAAAATCAACAAAAAGGCCAATGGGGGTGAGCAAGTTGAGAATGATTTGAGACCAATACTGAAATATCAGAGAAAGAGTTGGTAGTTGTTCAAAATAAAGCTACTCAGGAGTGTTTTTCATGATCTTGCATTTGTCAGGTCTGAGTCCAAGACGTTAACAAGCAGTCCAGACACAAAGGCTTGAGCCCAAGACAGCAAGACTGGCACACTCCTACTATGTAACTTGAACCAAAGGAGTTACTGGTCCTGCTATATTTCCTCTGATTGCATTGTTGGCAAGCATTAAGTTTAAGAGCAAATTGTTTTCATGACAAATTCTGGTTCTTCAGTAGTTCTTTGAAGTGGATTGTGGTGCTATCGTACCACCATTACACAAAGAACCATTACTGTCCCCATATGGTTCTTTGGAGATTCCTGACTGGTTCTTCAGTTCTTCCTGGAAAAACAGTTGGTGAAGTGGGATTTTCCGTTGAGTCACTGGTGCAGATGAGGCATTCACTCTGAGAGTGTTCTGCTTATAAGCAAATTAGGTACTCAGCAGAGATATTGTTTTACTTGCAATATTATAGCTATAATCTATCTATCTATCTTAGCAAATCAACTTTCCTGACACAGATGTGTCAGAGAAGGTGGGCGTCAAACATTGCCTTCTCAGACAAGAGAATTAAATGTTATGTTATCATGCAGCAGTGAACTTGGAGCCTGTACTGCTGTGGCTTTGTGGCCATAACTTAACTAGCAGCTCAGTCTCTCAACTTTTTTTTTCTTTTTTTCAAGCTAAAAAATAACAATATTGGCACCAGTATGCATATATTTTGATATTTTAGGTTACTCAGCAAGGCTATGGGACTGTAGTCTAATGTGTTTGTGTGTTTTCTGTCCCTATGCTATACGTCTGACTGACTTAAAGTCTTGGATGCCAGGTCAAGTTTTCCATTGGCTGCGAGACCTTAAACACTTACAATGGCACTTAGCACTTGTCCCACATCTTGTGCTTATCTCATGTTTGTCACAGGTTGTTGGCTCCATGGCTCTATCAGGAGTTACTATGAGTTATGAGTTTGACATTGCAAGTGTCTCAGACCCACCTTACAGTTTTATGCAATAGGATATTCGATTATGCTCTCTTCTTTCATTGTATGTTAATTGTATTACTAAAAAAAAAAGTTATTTAGTAATGACTTGTACAACTGTCTACAGTGTACATAGGAATATAGTAGTGGTGAAAGTGACATCGATTAGATTAGGCATTCTTCTATATTATTTAATTATTGGGATGATTTCTATTGAATTATAATGAACTTAAACGGTCTGTGTGTAACCAAGTCTCGCTCAAGTCTCGCGAGAGTTGAGTTGTTGCAGGAAGTTACACACAGACCGGATCAAGCTAAAGGTAAAGAAAGACATTTCATTTCTCTGTAGGGTCCTTTCCATAATGTTGTCAGACACTTATAATAACAATCTGAGCCTGTCAGTGGCAAAAACAAGCACTTTTAGTGGACGTACATTGACGGTGCGATTTGCCCCGTCGGATTACATTGCAGCCCATTTCGCAGCTGCCGGGCTGAAGCGATCTCGCTCAATACTGGACCAATTTCAAAAATTGTTGTTCCCTTTAGTCACTTAGACACAAAAAGATGGGAAAATGGGGTCCAGGTTGAAAAATACCGAAGTTACCCTTTAAGAACTACAGTTCTGATGGAAATTGACAGCTGACGTGGGGTGACTTTTATTTTGAAGTACCGGAAGTACCAATGTTTTGATGAAGCCATTACGGCTAGGGAAGAAACTGTCATTCGTTTCGTCTCCCCGATTTCCCGAGCAGGCATTAGCTTGCCGTCTAAATTGTCATTAATTCATCAACAAATGTGACCGTTTGACAGAAAGACACAATGGGATTTGCATCAAGACTCTTTCTTGGTGTTAAACCGTCGAAAGCGCTGCTGTTCTTGCCTTGTCTGTTTACAGTCTTGCTTGTCGGGAGCCAAGGCGAGAGCACTGCCATGGACAATGTTGCAACCGAGAGGCTGGCTGAGGAAAGCCACCGACAAGACAGTGCCAATCTCCTTATATTCATAATGCTCTTAACACTCACCATTTTAACTATATGGCTGTTCAAACACCGGCGATTCAGGTTTCTGCACGAAACAGGACTTGCCATGATCTATGGTAAGATGACCACTAATATCTGTCCACCACTAGCGTTAAGTTAATGCTAGCTAAGATGCTGTTAGCTCCTCTAGTTGACAGCTAACTTACTGCTAACACTTGCGTATCTTTGGACATGGATGAGCTTCTTAGCTAAAAATAAGCAACCCACCTCCTTTAACTAGCCAGAAAACTAGCAACGCAATTCACTTTAAACTGCATTGTTGACTAGTTTGTATAGAGCGTGTGTTGTCATAGTAATGCCCCCTGCCTGTTTGAGGATAGTGAGCTTGCTTCAATTAAAAATAACGCTAACCCTAACCCAAAAATAACCACAACGGCATACCCAAACTCACCCAACTCAGTTAACATAGACCCTCACCCTATTGTATTAGCACAAGGGACAGACACACCAGATCCTAACATGACTTCCATTCCAATATGTCTGTGCTTGAGGCTAACTGCTTTACTTCCTTCTCTCTCTCCTTCTCCCTCCCCGCTCCCTGAAGGTCTGTTGGTGGGTGTGATCCTGCGGTTCGGGGTCCATGTGCCCCAGAACATGAGTAATGTGATCCTGAGCTGTGCTGTCAACGCCAGTCCTGCTACTCTACTGGTCAACGTCAGCGGGAGATACTTTGAGTACACTCTGAAGGGGGAAGTCAGTCGGGGAAAGGGCCACCAAGTGCAGGATGATGAGATGCTGAGAAAGGTAAGGGGATGAATGTATGGAGGAATGAGCGGAGGGAGCAAATGATTTTGGCCTACCTGTAATTAGTTAAACAGAAATCTCCCACTTAGGGTCTGAAATTACCACATGGCAAACGCCAAATGCTGGCCAAATGTGTCTTTGGCGGATAAATCAATACCAGCCACCCACCACACTGGCTGGTAACTTTTTGTGACGATAACATTTGAATGCCTCGGTGCCTGTTCTCTAACTTTGTCCCTGCTGACCACCGTACACTCTCTCTGACCATCAGTCAATCAAAACAAAGCAAAACAGAGAGTCTGTATCAAACCGGCTCCTGATTGGCTGCCTGTTAAACTGGCTCTACACAAAGTGGTATCGTATCATCTAAACGTCTCCAAACTTTGACATAGTCCTAATAGTCCTAATAAAATTACATATTTCTATTATAATTTAAGTAATTGTTGGCAGGTTCATAATTTTATTTTACCAGTCTTTGGCAGGTGACTGGACAAAACGCACACACACACACACACACACACACACACACACACACACACACACACACACACACACACACACACACAGGATGAGGGTAAGAAAGGGGTTATCAGGTTCAAGGCCATGCAAGATTTTGAAAAATCAGACAGCTTGGTACATGCAGGTTGGAGTCTATAACTTCTTCTAACTTACTACTATCCTTAGGTGACCTTTGACCCAGAGGTGTTTTTCAACATTTTGCTGCCTCCCATCATCTTCCACGCTGGCTACAGTTTGAAAAGGGTAAGATGGTCAAATGGACTTATGCTAAACAGGCAAGACACTGTGCAAAGGCATAGGATGTGAAGAAAATAAATACCATTTCAAAACTAACTATAAACTAATAAAATGCTCTGAAAATTAGACAAGATAGTACCTTATCTCAACTAAGATTAAGTAAGTTGCAGAGGACAAAGACTTATGATGTCTGTATATTAGCAATAATAGACCGGAGAATAATTCAGTATTATAATTTAATGTCGTTCAATAGAATCATATAGTGATGAAATAATATTCAGTTATTGTGATACAGAATTCTGGTGATAAAAAGCAAATAATCAAAATCTTTCACAAAATAAGATTTGAAACAAATTCGGGAATAATATTTGAAAATGAGGTTTATCGTGCTTTATGTTACCATGCAGTTCAATGCAATGAACGTCAATTTGATTATTTTACATGCGATTCTGTATATGCTATACAGATATCATTATATATCTATATCAGAATAATTTCTCATGATAATTGTGATATTTGTCCATATTGCCCAGCCCTAACTACTAGTATTAAATAGTCTCACTATGATAACATCATTAAATATCTCCTCTCGTTTGTCTTAGAGACACTTCTTCAGGAACATTGGCTCCATCTTGACCTATGCTTTCATGGGAACAGTCATATCATGCTTTGTTATCGGGTAAGTCATTTAGTCATCTCTGAAAAAGCTGCAAACAGACTGATTGGTTTGTTTTGTCACTGAATGCCCTATGTTTATCTGGTCAGTCTGTTGCATGGAAAGAGCAAGCGGTGCCAATATCTTGTATGCCTCGTGTAAGTCTCTCTTTTTCCCTCCTAGGTTGACCATGTATGGCTTTGTGTCCTTCATGAAGGTTGTGGGTCAGCTAGGGGGAGATTTTTACTTCACTGACTGCCTCTTCTTTGGGGCAATCGTTTCAGCAACAGATCCAGGTAGGTTCTGTGTTTTAACTCACCAGAAAACAGGAGAAGCAATGCAGTGTAATACGAGCACATGATGACAGCTTATTAGGGCTGCAACTAGCAATTACTTTCGTTATCGATTAATCCATCAATTATTTTTGCGAGTATTCAGTCTACAAAATGTCAAAAATAATTACAAATGTCCATCATGAGTTACCAGAGCCCAAAGTGATGTCTTAAAATTGCTTACTTAGTCTGAACAACAGCCAAAAAAACCCACAAGTATTCATTATATAAGCAAACATATCTTAGCATTTGTGAAGCTGTAACCAGCAAATGTTTGGTATTTTTACTTGATGAATGACTAAAACGATTAATTGATTATCAGAATTATAATCGATTAGTTTTCTGTTGATTGACTAATCGATTAATTGACTAATCGTTTCAGCTCTACAGCTTATAAAGTCAGAGCTTTGATTCCGATAAGGGCTTTCTATACTAAAAATGAATGCAAAGTCAGGTTGTTTAGAATATCTCACTTTTCTGTACTTAAAAAATATATTTATTAGGCTGTTTTGCACTTTATCTTTCAGTTTGTCTGACAGTTATATCTGTGTTTCTGTATGGTGACTTCCCCTGTTCCTGTTCTGCTGTACAGTATCTGTGTGTCATGTGTTCTACAGCTTCATTGATTGGTGACACAGTGCTTCTTCTCCTCTCCCTCTCAGTGACAGTGCTGGCTATCTTCAATGAGCTGAAGGTAGATGTGGACCTGTACGCTTTGCTGTTTGGGGAAAGCGTCCTCAACGATGCTGTGGCCATCGTCCTCTCCTCGTAAGCACGCGTAGCGCACACACACACATGCTCATGTTCATACACACATAAATATACACACAACTATGTCCAATCACTTAACTTTCAGCAGGGCAACAATAGTCAGGGTTCCCATGGGCCTTGAAAATTCTTGAGTTTGTGGATTTGAGAAAAATAAAATAAGGCCTCAATGGTTTTTGAAAATTAATGGATAGCCTTGAAAGTACTTGATTTTTCATTGAAATATAGCACCCAAATTCATCAATATGCCTCGGCACCGTTCTAGCATCAACACTTCACATCCTGGGGAAAACCCTATGATGGATATTTGCATTGATATAGTAGCAATTTGAAAAGTTGAATGGATGAAAATGAATGCTTTTGCCATGATTGCTTGGCTTGACAAGAGTAAAAAGAACTAAAAAATGAGGCCTCTATGATTATGATATAATTTTGATCAAAGTCTATAATATAATTTTGACCAAGTGCCTTACCCCCCAAAACATGCCAATTTTGAGTCCTTGAATTTCACCAAACAAGACCTTGGAAGTCATTGAAAAGTCCTTGAATTTGATGTCCAAGCGAGTGTAGGAACCCTGAATAGTTAAATGCTGAACTGCACTGTAAGAAGGCTAATTGTGAAAAATTCTGCCATTTGTATTGCACACTGTGTACATTGAACATTAATAGACACTAATCTTACTAACCCCAGTCCCTGTCATTTCACTGCTTGCCTTCCTCCACCCATCCATCCATGTCATTCATCACCTACCTGTACGTACGTATGCAGTGTTCTCCTCCGGCTGGAGAAGCAGGGCAGGCGGGGGGCCGGAGCTGGAGCTGTGCGCTCCCCAGGGGACGAGGGCCCAGCCTGGCCCGGGGGGGAGGAGGAGTGGCTGGGAGAGAACCAGACAGTGACCCCCCGGTGGGTGGGAGGGAGGGAGGGGTTTGTACAGTTGTGGTGGCAGAGTTAGAGCTAGGTGCTGATCATCTCAATTCAGTCCCTGTGGAGTAGATATTAGAAGTTTTATTTAGAATGCAGCCTTGGACCCCCATCCATCATGAGATGACCGCTGCCTTTCCCTGCACTCCCTTCCCTTGCAACCCATCCATATCCATCCCTCTAATCATTCTACAGTATTCATTGTGTACTGTAGATCCTGCAAATGACCAGCAAACACAACTTTTGTTGATGATGAGTATTAGTGCTGGTGATTTGCTTTCTCTGTCTATACTTTGCAGTACTCCTTTTGGATGCTAAATCGGCTATTTTTTCTGCTCTTCTAGTACTGTTCTTCTATTGGATACTGGCAGTATCAACCATATGGAGTTGAGAGATCCAAGATCCAATTAGAGTTTGGCATGCAAGACCCTAACTTCTTCCCTTTTTATGACTGTAAAACCCAACTCCAGATCATATGTGTTAAGTTTTTGTAACTGCAACTGTAAACTGTGTCCTCAAATGTATACACAATCAGATAAATGACAAACTAGTAATATCAGCCATCAGTGGATTTGGGTTGTTGCAGGTCGGATTTGAAGCCTGACTAGATTTTCCTCAAGAAAATCAGCTCTTTTCTGTTACCATGTAGGCATGTGTTTATCATTTGAACAGTTCGTCCTCCTAGATTCTTTCTAATTGTCCGTTTGTATTTTTCATGTTTGTTTCTGCATGTTTGTTTGTGTGTACTCTGTGTTTTTTTGTCTGTCTGTACTTCTGTCTGTCTGCCTTCCTGTCTTGCCCTCCAGCTCCATCGTGGCGTACCAGCCAGCAGGAGACAACAGCCACAGCTTCGAGGCCACGGCCATGTTGAAGTCCTTCGGTGTCTTCCTGGGGGTCTTCAGTGGATCCTTTGCTCTTGGAGTGGCCACAGGTGTCATGACTGCTCTCATATCCTTTGAGCTGCTGCATACCATTACATATTGTACATATCATCGCTGTCGGGTGAAAACCTTGTGTCTGCAAAATGTAAACTTTTCAGGAACTAAGAAAAAGCTTTGTTTTTAGCTTGATGACCGGGCATTTTTGGAGTTTATCTGCTGGCTTTTGAAAAAGTTTCATAAGACCAAGAGGTCAGAGGATTTTCTCAACTCCTAGAGGATGATGAAATCCTTCAATTGAAGTGAAAAGATGAAAATATCTAAATTCGTGTTAGGAGGTTTTTATACCACAACAGCAATATATTAGTAGGTGGGCATGAGCAGGAACATAAAACTTTTGACATTTAACATGAGGTTTGCAGTTATTTTTCGCAGGTCCCCTACAAAACCTGACATCAGATGCCTTACTTATGACTTAAAATGTCCTGGCTGTCCCAACTTGATTGCAGCCTTGTGTAATATTTAGTAACATAGGCCACGACTTTGGGATATGATGTATTCATTTTCTTTATTCTGTCCTGACAGTTCTGATTTTCACTAGGCAATTTGTTTCATACTTTTTTCACATACAGTATGTACTTGTTTACTGTATTGACTAACGTGGGCTGTAGTGTGTATTTTATGGAAGTTCCAGTTCTTGTTTTGCTCCTTGACTTCCTGTTTTCATCACGTGACCAAGTTCACTAAGCTGAGGGACTTCCCCTTGCTGGAGACTGCTCTCTTTTTCCTCATGTCCTGGAGCACCTTCCTGTTGGCCGAGGCCTGCGGGTTCACCGGTACACCGGCACATTCGCCACATCCATACATTTTGGACCCACTATATTAAAGTAGAATTTACACAAGAATCAGTTAGGTTCAACATGTTTCAATATTATTTTTGCTGAGAGACTGGTAGAGGTACATTCAACACACATTTATACCTGTACTCTCTCTCTCTCGTACACATACACACACATACAGACACATGTATACACACACAGAGCAGCCTTTCTTAATGTTGAAGTGAGGTGTATTTGTGTCTTCCCCTCCCTCAGGTGTGGTGGCTGTGCTGTTCTGTGGCATCACTCAGGCTCACTACACCTACAACAATCTCTCCCCTGAATCCCAGGACAGGACCAAACAGGTGATACGCACACAGAGACCTATTAACCTTATTCTCACAGCAGCCATTTTGAACACTCGGGGTGGGAAACTCTACCTGGAAGATTGGCATATATAGCTTACTAACTGTTCCGGTAGCTAGCTATACTAGGCCAAATATATTACGGTAAAATGTGAACCTATAATTTACAGTATGTATATTTGTTTGTCTCTTTCCCCATCAGTTGTTTGAGCTGCTGAACTTCCTGGCGGAGAACTTCATCTTCTCCTACATGGGTCTGACTCTCTTCTCCTTCCAGTCGCACGTCTTCAACCCATTGTTCATCATAGGAGCCTTTGTATCCTTTACTCTTCTTGGTGTTAGACCCCACACAAAGAAATCAAGGCCTAGCAAGCACTGTGTTACTTCTCAGTGTGTTGTTTCCTTGACCTAACCGCATTGTGTAGGTGGCAGTATTCCTGGGCAGGGCAGCGAACATCTACCCTCTGTCCTTCCTGCTCAACCTGGGACGCAAGAACAAGATCGGATCCAACTTCCAGCATGTCATGATGTTTGCAGGTACTGAGCGGATACAACTTGTCAACCAAGTGCTCTCTATTGTCAACTGTCAAGTCTCACAGGACGGCTGATTTAGGATCACTGACCCTGCCTCCTTACGTGTTTCATAGTCTAGATAAGGAGTTCTTAAAGTTTCTCAGTCTAGAATCCAAACTGGGTACATTGATTCTCACCCTGGGACCCGGTCTCATTAAAATATTCTGCCACTCCTGTCACATGGGGACCCAACAGAAACAGGCCCATAGTTTAAAAAACACTGGCCTAGATAACAGTCAGTCTGCTTCTACACCAACACTCCTACTCAGACATTGTAATGAACAGCAGCCCTACCTCAGCTGACATTTACTGTTGAAGCAGGACTAATAATAGAACTCACCTAAAGGCCTCTGCACATAATAATCTTTTTATTTTCTGTGTGTAAATGCTTGAGTCAAGAAATGGGTCATATATTCTCCTAAATCCCAGTATTATTTTGAGAATTTGAACTGGTTTTAGATTGTTTTTTTGGCATTTTTGTTTGGTCTATTGAACATTCCCCAAATGTGTTTGAACTGGCTTCTGACATTTCAATGTGCAGTTGTCACAATCTGTAGTTGTTGAAGTGTAGACTGCAGACAAAGCTATGGAGATAGATGCCTTTACTGCCCCCCACTGGGAGCTTTCATGCTCTGTACTAAAAACACCCACAACAGCATACTGTGTAAGAGAACCTCGCCAACAAATCACAGCAGAATTTAGGCCAAGCGAGCAAAAGAGCAGCAAAATTAAGGTGAAATGCAGTCTGATCCGAAATCTATTTGACCCTGTAGTCTCTCATTTCAGACTGATCAGTTATTTAAACATGGATGCGGTTTGAGATTTGAGATTTTTTCTTCAAAAGTTCAGTTTTGTTCTCTCTCTCTCTTTCTCCCTCTCTTTCTCTCTGTCATACACACGCTTTCTCATTGTCTTACGTTCTCTCTTTTCTTCCCTCTCCTCCTCAGGTCTGCGTGGGGCCATGACCTTTGCCCTCTCTATCCGTGACACAGCGACATACGCCCGTCAGATGATGTTTTCCACCACCCTCCTCATTGTCTTCTTCACCGTCTGGATCTGTGGAGGTGGCACCACGCCCATGCTGTCCTTCATGAGCATACCGTAAGACTGAGCATCTTATGTATATGTGTGTGTCTCTCTGTGTGTGTGTGTGTGTGTGTGTGTGTGTGTTTTTTGCCCGTCTGGTGAGCATTTTTCCTTCCAAAATCACACTTGCGTCCTTGTCTCCTTCAGGGTGGGTGTGGACTCGGATCAAGAAAGCTCCGTAAGTAATCGCTGCAGATGCAATTCTCTTGTTTTCTCCACAATATGTAAAGTTCATGAACTAGAACACGAGAAATGTAAATGGATCCACCTCTGCTGGCATCATTGAAGATGTTTTGTACTATAGGTATAATGCTGGATAAGTCACAGGGTCGGCAGGTCAAACATACAGTGTTCCAGGAACTTGAGATTATTTTCTTTCTTTTTTTGCCAAATCGACAGTTCAGATGTCGCAACGGCTTGCAGTTTTGACTAATCACTACATTCTTATTAAAATAAAACCCCTATTTACTTTGCAGTATTCTAATGCACCGTAATCCCTAATATAACAAGCGTCATGTGAACTTCGTTGACTTGGAGTTTTCATTGAATCCCTGAAATTTACTGCAAATGAGCACGTAACACCACAAATTGCCCTGATTTTATTTCTTTAATAAAACAATTTTGGTTGCAATAATCACAATAAAAACATTTTCAAGGACTGAAACGGCCATTAGATGAATACTACCGCTCAACAGAATTCAATTATGTTTCCCCCTCTACTCCCCCCTTGTATATAAACAGGTGACAATGGTGGATGGATCACAGCGGAGGAACACCAAACACGAGAGCGCCTGGCCCTTCAGGATCTGGTATACCTTCGACCACAAGTATCCTTTGAACTGTAGAGCTTCTTTCTGAGGCTCTGTCAGAGTGAAGAGAGTGTGTTTAGGCTTGCTCCAGATCCTGTGTGTTTGTACTGGCTCCAATCAGTGTGTGGAAGAATGTGAAAAGTGTAGCTGCTGAGTTCAGCTTTGAACACCAGAGGGCTCCCTTTACAAACTATAATGAATATGAACTTGATTTGTTTTGTACATGAGGTTCACAGATAGAGCCACAAAACTTTATTCTGTATCACTAGCACATACACATATGTATGTATTTTCTTGTGCGTTTTTCTGGTGTGAGAAAGGTATAGTTTTTGACCCCAACCATTTCAGATTGTATGAAAATGTGGGTTGGACTATTGTTTCTAGGTGAAGATGGTAATTACTTTCTCCTGTATATGGAGTAGTAAGTTATGGACGTTGTTTAAGTCTCATGGAATATGTTTGTCCAAGCATCAAGGTACTGATAAAGTGTGTATATGGCTTTCATACCACGGTTACAACACACACATACTGTCTGAATAAAAAAAGATTGCTAACTAGCTGCCTGATTACCACAAGAGTTAGCATGGCAACCAGTTCCATTTCGCCCTGTTTAAGCAGAACTTTCAGCACAGATGGAATGGATCTTTGACCAATCAGATTGCTTGGCCGAAACTAACCGTTGAATGAAATGTTATGAGTCCTTGACAGAAGCTCGTTCTGCAGCTACCTGAAGCCCCTCCTGACCCACAGTGGCCCGCCACTCACTGCCACTATGCCTGCTTGTTGTGGCCCGCTGGCACGATGCCTCACCAGCCCACAGGCCTATGAGGTACAGACACACAACATACTCTTTAACCCAGAATGCACTTGAAGCGGCATCTCATTCATTACAGTAGTTTTTTCACCATTCTCTCCCTCTCCCGTGATCCTATCCCTCTTCATCTCTCACATGCATTCCCTTCCTCACTTTTCTTCTCTACTCTCTCTCTCCCTCCCCCTGCCAGAACGAAGGTCAGCTCCACGACGACGACTCCGACTTCATCCTGAACGACGCCAACGTGAGCTCCATGTACGCCGACGTCACCGTCAGCACGGACGCATCCGGCTCCCGCACCGTCAACCGCAAGCGCTCCACCCCCACCGCCGCCGGCACCGGGGGAGGCCCGTCCGACGACGGCCTGGATCAGGAGCTCGCCCTGGGGGAACATGAACTGGTGATCAGGGGCACCCGCCTGGTTCTGCCCATGGACGACCCGGTGGAGCCGCCGACCACCGTCACCCTGCCCCCGCCGCCCTCCCCGCCGCGCTCCGACCCGCGCAGACACAGACTGTAGGAAGGCTTGCGCTGTTAGAACGCAATTCGTTGTTTCAGCTTCATAAATCACAAGTCATCCAACCAAGTAAAATTTGAATCTGTTAGTTGACTTGGCTACTTGAAGCGGGATTTTAAGTTGAAATGACGAACTGCGTTTACAGTGCAAGTCATATGGGACCCAGGTTGATGGTACCACCTCTCTGGGTAACATGCGGATTTGAAATGGTCTCAAATGTGTGACGCACTTGAGGCGCGCTTGATTTAACTCACCGGACGGGTGGATTACTGTAAACTGGAATGTGAATACACTACATGGTACCCAAAATCAAGTGCGCCTCAAGTTTATATGTTATTTGAAATCATTTGAAATGCACATTTTGCCCCTGTTTAAGGAGGCTAAAGAGGGGCTGTAGTTTCTGCTCCTAGGTTTGTACTACTGTGGTGTTGACTTGAGGCTCAGCGTGTGTTGTTCTCTGTGCTCTAAAAGCCCCACCTGCTTACTGCTGTAGGGGGCGGTTGGTGAAAACTGTTGTTATATGCAGTTTACCCCTTTGCTCTGTGGTGAAGTTGCTCCTGACAACAGCTCTAGGATTCGTCTAGCTTCCCTCAAGTATTCGTGAGATGAATTCATATTGTCTAGCATGTAGGACAGTTTCTGTCGCCTTGTAACATTGCCTTGGTATCATTCGGTGATATTCAGTGTGGTTATGGAGCAGTTTGACCATTCTAGTGTCTAATTTGATCACAGGCCATGGGTGACTTTCAGTAGTGTTTCTCTGCATCCTGTCTTGTTGCCTTCCTCTCAAAGTTCATTGTTGGAAAAAGGTTCAAAGAGGAGGAACCTGGGAAACGTTTTGATTGTGATTGGGCAAGGAGGCAAAGAGGGGAGGAAGCAAGTAGTCCAAGAGAACGACATCTGTGATTCCTCTGGATGAAAAACACTGGGAGTTTTGAATTTGACGAGAGAAAAGGAGATTGCCTACATCTGGATTATAGGTAGCTACTGATAAAAAAACAACAACTCAAAAACAACTCAAAGCTGTTTCTACAACGGCATCCAGGAGCCACTTCACCCTCCTCAATGTCATCCATGCCTGCCTCTTCTCCTCCTGATCAATCTAATAATTTATTGATTTATTTATTTAAGAAAAAAGACGTTTATTTATTGAATTATTTATTTGATGTATTTATGTTTTGTTTTGTTTTGCAGTGTCACTTCACTTTGTTATGATTATCTTGCCCTGTTTAAAATAGGACTCCTTGTTTTTTTTGCGGTGGGAGTTTCAACTCATGCTCGGAAAATAAGTTTATGTGAAAAGATAGATCAAATGAAAGAGCTAGACTTTACGATGTTTTGTATAAAGACCTACAGTGTGTCTCGTGCTTACAAGTGGAAGGCTGCACTGTCGGTATTAAACGCCCTTTCCCGAAAAGCACCAAGACTCCTCCGGCACACGGTGCATCATACAGTAGGGAACTGGATATGCATAAGCAACATAATCATTCCAGGAGTGTGTTGTGTGCATGTTATAATATCTCCTTCCCCTACTGTAGCAGATGCTTCTATTGTATACTTGGAAAACTAGCGCTTCCCTGTGTGTGTATATTTTATGAGCGTGTGTGTGTGTGTGTGTGTGTGTGTGTGGCCACCGTCAGAATCAAATCCTCCAAATCTACTGATGTGGCTATTAGGGCTAATGTCTGTTTCTGGTTTTTATGTTGTTTGATCTTCTTTCTAACAAAGCGACTGCCGTGTCTTTGTGGAGTGGCGACGTCACACCGTCAAAGACGACTTTGAGGGCTGGCTGAACTGTTTTGAATTAAAGTGCCTATTCAGAAATCCAATTACTTTATGTAGATTTGTACATATTTGATTTGCTAATGTGCAGTAAGGTGATCGTTTTTGATTTTTTTATATATGATGTTAAACCCTTTTATTGATGTTTAACATTGGATTCCCAGGCTGATTAGGCCGTTAGGTGGCTGTGTGCAGTGAACCTGTTTTCGTTTATTTGTTCTTGATGCATTCAAAAGTAGACTTGTGCTTTGTGCTGTACATATGAAAGCCCAGGAGAGAGCAAACTAGAAGAAAGCACTTGTATTGACAGCAAATAATGTTGAGTCACACGGTACATCTGAGGAGGCACTGTTTCCTTCCAAAATGTACATCCACCTTTCGATACCTCCTCTTAAAAACATCTCTGGCTTGATCATAACACTTACTAAAGAATATTATTTCAATTAGTAACTATTTTGAGACCTTTTCTTACAAAATAATAACATTTTATCATCTTTCTTTGGTTTAAAATGCGTAACGGTTCACTTCTGGCAACCTTGTTTTTTCCAGAAAAGGATGTATAGCATTTTAAAATGAAACATGCTCTCTTGCCTCACAGTTAGTGGCTGCATTCAGACTTTAAAAACCTGGCAAACTTTTTCAAGGGAAGGTTACAAGTCTCACACATCTCCCCTCACAAGTGTAGCTTTAAATACACTCCAGTTTAAGTTCAATTTGGAACTCTTAAAGTTCATTGTATTGTTTTAAATCCCTGCCAACTTTTTACCGATGCAATATTTCTGTCTGTTTCGCCCCTTTGTCTGGCAACCACTCCTCTATTCTCTTCCCACTTCAGTCAAAGATGTTTTGTACAAGGCGCCTATATACTGCAATGCTGGCTAAATACAGTATAATACAGTAAGGGTGATTTGTTTGATTGAGATAGAAATTAATTACAAATTACAAATCCAAATGGTCTTACAATAAAATTGTCTTTTTTTCGTACATTCAGTTTGTTCACAGGCCCAGTAAACCTGTCTTGGCATTAACTGCTTGGCTACAGTTTATTTTATTTCATCATTTTGGTTTTCATCTTATGTTTTTTTTTTTGTTTTTCAAATACTAATTTTTATGAGGCTTGTGGTTATGCATAACCGTTTGGATATTGACATGAGTGGATATGCCACAATCTTTTTTGAGCAAGGTACCTGTACCTGGGCGGTGTTCATATGTATTTGGATAATAAAAACAGACTTTGTTTATATGGGGAATTTGAAGGATAACTACTATAAGCAAGAAACAGCTGTAATCTCATAGTAGCAACATCACATGAAACTAAAAATCTAAAAAGACCTGTATGTTTCTACTGTGTGTGGATGTTTGACAGTTTATGGGACGTTTTAATCGTGAAATGTACATCTGCAACATGTGAATGTCTTTAATATGTGAACTTGGAGCATATATTCAAATTGACTTTTGGAGATTATGGGGAAAAATAATCTGAGATGTACTTAATTGATTTTCCCTGCCTTTGTCCTGAAGTTATTAACAGTGTCTCTTCAGTTCAGACATCTTGGGAGTGTACTGAAAAATAATAATAATAATAAAAAAAAAAAAATCAACTTCTTGAAATGGATCTTCTGTCTCTCCAAAACATGCATTGCATAACTATGCTTCCCTTTGGCAGCAGCCAGCATGCTCATTAGCTTATAACACTTCATGAATGAAAAGGACGCTGATACAAATGGATCCATCCCATCCCGTTCACAGGGTTTCTGTAGACTGAAATGTGTTAAAATGTCTTAAATCATAATATCTAAACTCTCTTATCTAAACGCTATTATAATGCTTCTGTTGGATACCGTTAAATATAGCGTTTAAGTCTTGAATTCAGTTTTAGGGCTCTCTAAAATATGGCATTTTTTTGGTTCTGTGTTTTTTCCGTTGACCAATCAGCACAGTTGCGCAGATAACAGTTGTTTTCACTTCCACCTTTATTTCATGTTTAATTGCGAAAATAAGTCTTCTCTTGCAGTCTCACCGCTATTAAATCTCAATAGACTTAAGTTTGACTTGATGAAGCTTGCAGACACCCTGAGTTTTTATTTCCCCCGCATATCCTGTACAGTAGGCTCTCCCCATGTACCGTGTACAGTTTGTTAGCTGATCGCAGTGTCAAGTCAGACCGAATAAAAACGACTTCCCGTAATCACTTTCAAAACAAAACCCTTATTGACTAACTTGCTCACTTGATTTTTCCCGTTAATACAAAATGCCAATGTGCAAATGAAGAATATATTTAAGAAGAAATCTGTAGAAAATGGGACTACACTTGTTTTTTTCCCAAATACATGAAACATACCCCTGTAGGATTATGGAAGAGGCCTATAAAAATTCACAAAGACTCCAACACAAAACGTAGCAGACAGCCTGTAAGAAAGTCTGTGCCTGTAAGAGTGTCTATTCTAATGTGATGGTGACAAAAATTAAATATAACCTGGAAAGACACTGGAGACATGTCACTCAACCATCAGTAATCACCTAGTGACCACCTAGTAACATTGTAGCAACCACTAGCATCACCAAGCAACCATATACTACCCAAGCAACCACTTGTAATCACCTAGTGAGCACCTAGAAACACCCCAACAATCACTAGTTATCACCTAGAAACCACATACTAACACCTTACCAACCATAGTTATCAACTAGCGACCACCTAGTAATACCCAACCACAAGTAATCACCTATCGACCATCTAGTAACATCTTAGCAGTCACTAGTAATCACCTAACAATAATGTAGTAACACTTAGCAACAACTAGTAATTGCCTAGCCACCTAGTACCTTAACAACCACAAGAAATCACCTAGCAAACTAGTCCACCTAGTCAAGAAGACTGCTGCTAGAAGCATGTTCACATTTTCTTGAGAAAATGTAGCCTAGCTAATCTAGTATTTATTTTTATTAAAACGTCACAAATTTTACGCTTTTATTTTGAAGGTGGAGTACTTCCGATCTAAGTGTGACTATTTGTCGACAGCTTGACACAGCTACAGTTTCTCTCTTCAACTGTCTGTCAGGAACTTGAACAGCAGTTCCGCTGCCTGCAAACAGCACAGAGACATCCAGCGCTGCATCATCGCATACCCGGTAGGTTGGAGGAAGGAGGTCGTTGTTTCTTTCTGTACAGATTATTTAAACCTTATGTTTGTTGTCTCCTGTTAACACTGTCAAGACTGAGCAAACGGGGCTATTTTATTTGAGCATGCAGTATTATGTGGTGTAATAACCTCCTTTGCCTCTAGACTCCGACTTGGTCTTATATCTTTGTATTAGCCCAGGTTTAAAAAGTGACAGACAAGAATATTAACATTATTTTTGACAAGACAGATCAGAGAAAATCAGTTCCGCTTTATAGACAAGCATAACCAGAATGACACTATAATACTGCTTTTCCAGTGTTTCATGTACCTGTGTGTGTCAGTGTGAACAGAGTAGCCTATGTCAGACAACTCTCTCTCTCTCTCTCTCTCTCTCTCTCTCTCTCTCTCTCACTCTCTCTCTCTCACACACACACACACACACACACACACACACACACACACACACACACACACACACAGGTGGTGTTTTGTGATTGCTTAAAGGACACGGCCTGTGTAGCTGAGACACAATGAGACCTCTCTTAAACTTCACTTACAAAGCATCTGATTTCCTGAAAGGAAACAGCCTTCAAGTTGTCTGGGGCGTTGGCTGTCTGTCTGTCTATGTGTGTGTGTGTGTGTGTGTGTGTGTGTGTGTGTGTGTGTGTGTGTCTGAGCTACAGTTACATGCTGACTTCTGAAAGCCTATCCTACTCCTGAAATCTGTTTCCAGTTAAGAGTTTTTTCACTCCAGGATGGAACCGCTGAGGCTGAGGCTAAAAAATGCATCACCAAGATCAATTAAAATTCCTGTACAGCTATTTTTCATTCTCCTTGTGTGTGTCTGAGTGTGTGTATGTGTGTGTGCGTGTGTGTGTGTGTGTGTGTATCTTTGTGAGTGACTTATGGTTTCAGTGTTGCTTCCCCCAGCTATCATTATTCTGAAAGGAGTCATGAAGTAAACCAAGGACCCATATGTGTAGCTGACCTCTTTCTCTTACACACACACACACACACACACACACACACACACACACAAGCTTGGAGTGTAACAGATCACATATAGCAGGACTGTAACTGTAACTGTAATCCTTGACTTATCGGAAGGAAAAACCTGATCAGATTATTGATGCGTTAAAAAAAATGATTATCTCACTAAGAAACAAGGAGACATTTTTACTGTAAGATTATGGAAGCAAACCTCATATCAGACATTTTGAAATAATGCTTCATTATAGAGCATGATAGCAACACTATTAAAGTGACAGTCTGTAAATTGGAATAAATTGTTAGTTTAACCTCTAAAAAAAAATCTATCTAAAAGTCTAATCTAAAAATAAGCAGACAGCATTTCTGACTTTTAATAATCATGTGGAATTACTTAGAGTATTACATGTCTAAGCAGGTAATGAGTAATTTGTAACAGCACACACACACACACACGCACACACACACACACACACACACACACACACACACACACAGAACAAGTAAACCAAGAGCCATATGTGTGACTGTGACTGACCTTTCGCTACCAGACACACACCAGCAGGCCGGAGGGAGTTTTTGTTTTAGTCCGTGCCACTGCCTGCCTGCCTGCATGCGAAAGAAATTACCATGAGCTCAGCCTAATAAAATACATCATAGGCTCATAAAATTTTATGCAGTTTGTCTGACTTCACGTCATGGTAACTGCGTTATGTTTTGCCTCTTGTGATTTTAATAGGCTAGAATGTAAATGCAATACAGACGTTGTTTATTTTTTTTTTAATTGATCCCCAGTGGGAAAACTTGTGCTCAAGTCCAGTAGTTTTAGTGCTCTGACAGGACGAAGGTGAAGTCGGCCTTCACTGACAAAAATGGCAGTGTATCATCATTTACCTGCGGCCATAAAATCTACTCCATTGTGTTTGAAGTGTGCCGACTGGCTGTGAAATCGATAGAAATAAGGCAGACAATGTCAACTATTGGTTGTTTCTGGATGTGCTTTTTGTGTTATGTGAGAGGAAGGAAGGAAGGAAGATAGATAGATAGATAGATAGATAGTTAGATAGATAGATAGATAGATAGATGGATAGGTAGATAGAAATCATCCTGGATCCAGTTTTATAATCACACATACAACTGCAACGATTAGATTACAGCATTTAGGGGTACTGTAATGATGCTAATAGATGTGAATATTACATTGATTTTGAGTTACCGTAATGATGGGAATAGGTGTGAATCTTTCAATTCAACATTATCCTCTAAAGAGTAACTAAACCCCAAACCCAAATCTGTGTAAAGCCTGACATCTAATGGTAAAAAGCATGCAATTGCCATCTGCTATTGGCTGATCTTTGATGCCAGGTGGTGTCACCACCTGTTGTACTCTATAGACACGCACACACAGACACACACACACACACACAACAATACACAGAAATGTATTGTTGGAATTATAGTCGTGGAATTGAAAATTGGTCATCCATTTCTGTTCTTTGCCTCCATGCTCTGTCTCTTATGGTTTTTAGTTTTGTCAACTGTTCTGATCTGAAAGTCAGAAGGGGTGGAGAGAGAGAAAGAGAGAGAGAGGAGAGAGAGAGAAGAGAGAGAGAGAGAGAGAGAGAGAGAGAGAGAGAGAGAAGAAGGGGATGGGACTAGGGGAGAGTGCGAGAGAAAAGGGGGTGAGTGGGGAAACAGAAGGGAGTGTGTAACTCATATGAAGAGAGAGAGAGAGACAGGACGGGACAGGGAAGGCGAGGTAAATTAAATGGTAAGTACAGCTCACTAACAAGCTGTGTGTGCGTTGCTCCGGTGGTTCTGAGAGCATCTGGTAAAGCGATCATGTCTGTCGATCCATACAGATGCCGTTCAGATCCCATTGTGCTGCAACACGCCGCGCCGCTTTGGCCTCGACTCTGCGAGGCATAAATCTGTGTTGTATCTGCAGCAGGGCTCTCGTCCGGAATGTGGCTCGCTTATGCCAAATAAAACAATTATCTGACTTTGAACGCCAGTGTGGAGCGCAAATGTTTGGTTGAACTCGCTGCTCAGTCTGGAATACTGCTGTATATTTACTTTTGAGATAGAGTGGATCGGTGTTACGGGTGGGAATCGCCACAGCGCTCCCACTGCCATGTTGTTATGACACTTGGGCCACGACTGTGATCCTTCATTTTTAAGTATGAAGAGCTTCTGCTGCATTATGTTATGATGGGACACTTTGGGTTTCTTTCACTTGACTGCAGTACAAATCTTAAAGGAAAATTCCACCTTCAGATACTCTTTCACATATCATCAGTCTGTGATGTTCAACGCATTCCAGGAGTTATCCTGTGATGAAGTGTTGTTATTTACTTTTTTGGTGTAACCACTTTCACTCAACCTGCCTCGTCTACTTCTGCTTCAGTTGAAGTAGTCGTGATTTCCTACATTTCCCAGAATGCCCTTTGACAACCCCCCAGAGAACAGGAATGGACTTGTTGCGTTCAATCAAAGGTTGGAGTTTGGACATATAAGTATAGCTAGCCAACTAGTTTCTAACCAACTAGTTCCAACTAGAGCCTCTTACTCAAAACACAACATGTCTTGTTGCTGCATTGCATTCTGGTCTATTGAGGCTTCTGTCAGTGGAGAAGTTGGTCTCTCTGCTTCTTCTATACAATGGGTTTCTACCTGTATGATTGTTGAACGTCGGTGCAAAATGGCGGCTCTAGAAAGAAGCCCTCGCTCTTTGATTCTGAGGGACTGACGCCAAAACCTGACAATTACTGTTGATGTTTTAGATCGCTGGAAATTGTTCTACTATTAATCTCCACTGTAGCTCCGCTGGAAATATCTCAAAATGATTTCACATCATCTATGTTATCCACAGGAATAAGTGAAAAATACACCACCAAACAACTAAATGGACTCAGAAATGCAAAGTACATCGCCAATAGCTGTTCAAGTGTTTTAGGGTGGACTTCTCCTTTAAGTGTTATCTCTTCAGGCAATAGGATGTCAAAAATAAATAATGTAAAATCCATATTACACCTACTAATCTTCAAACATCTCTCAGACTTTGAAGCATTTCTTCCACATCCATCATCTAACAGAACATTATGCGGTTCTCCATGTATAGACTTGAGATTTGAACAAAAACACTGCGACTTGGCAAGTCGGCATCGGTGTTTGAGTATCGCAATATTATATTCCACGCCTAATCTAGTGAGGCTGCCATGCTACCAAGTCCAGGATTGAAGGGATTTGCAAAGACAAGCCTGCATGGAAATGGCGTTGGCATGAATCACACCTGCAGCACACTGAGCAGAACATGAGCTCAGTCAGTGTTTAACGCTCATGTGAATCCACGGACATTGATGCTATATTTATGTTGACAAATTTAGCAGTGGCCAGTACAATCAACGCAGGTTGTGCTTTTACTGACCCGAGGTTGTGTTTATGTTGCGTCTGCGTTGTGGTGTGTGTGTGTGTGTGTGTGTGTGTGTGTGTGTGTGTGTGTGTGTGTGTGTGTGTGGCTGGACTGTGCCAACTTCACCGTTCTGATGGAGACTTCCTGTTTCTCAGCTTTCCACTACATTCTTCAGCGATAAGCTCATGCCAACACACACACACACACACACAGACATACGCAGATGGTGGGCTCGCGCGCGCGCGCACACACACACACACACACACACACACACACACACACACACACACACTGTTTCCTCAGCTGGAAGAGTGCTGTAGACGCTCTACATTCTACATCACATTAATTTCGCTCTCTTCTCTTTTACTTAATTGCCTCACCAAGTTTTTGTCCTGCTTCCGTGTTTCTCTGTCTTCTGCTTTCTCTCTCTCTCTCTCTCTCTCTCTCTCTCTCTCCATGTGTTTTAAATGTGTGTGAGTTTTTCTTCTCATCCACATAACATGATGTCACCTCTCCATGTTCTATTTTTATACTGTCGATCTCCCACCGCTGTGTGGCTGCTTTGGGTTTGGGGTTTGGATGAGGAGCAGCACCCAGCTCTAATTGTAATTGTCAGGTGCATAAAACTCAAACTGAGGTGGGAAAGGGAGAAGGATTGAGAGGGAGAGAGAGAGAGAGAGAGAGAGAGAGAGAGAGAGAGACAGCGAGAGAGAGAGATGAAGGGAAGGAAGAATAGTTTTGAATTCTTCTGAATCCAGTGGCTGCAACCAGCATGAGTCTGTACACATACACAAGCACAAACAGCTGCCTGCATGCACACGCACACACACACGCGCGCACACACACACACGCACAGTTGTCCTTGGCTGCTGCGCTGCCTTCCACCCTGGCTCCAGATTCGGCTGTGTGACCCAGCTTAGAAAACAGGACTTCATTTCCCATACAGACCCTCACTTACTGTTTCCATGGTGATTAAACAAGGTTTTGTTTTGTATTGTCATTTGGATGAAATATGATGTATGAATGTGAGGGTATGACACAATGAGGACATTTATTGCAGAACAACAAAGTGAAACATGTAGCAACACCGTCCTCGCAGCTCTTTGACGTCAGTGAAACCTGCTGCACTTTCCTCCTAGCTGTGTGTTATACTGTGTTGCTTCCTGTCAGCCATTGTTTGGCTCCCATGGCGATCAGATAACATTTAGACGATGCTGATAGCCACTTAGGGTATGACTGTCGTCTGCTCTGTAGGCGGTAGGCTACCTAATGTAGGCCTGTGCTGTGGCTCACATCTACGGAAGAGTATTAGGGCCATTGTAGATGAGGGGGGGGTCAGTCAGAAATTTGCAGGAAAAAACCACTGAAAATTGTGAGGAAAAATTCGGAATTTCTGAGATTAAAGTCATAAATTTGCGAGAGAAAAAAAATCTTCTTGCAAATTTCTGACTTTAATCTTAGAAATTCAGAGTTTTTTCTCAGAATATTACCCCCCTCCCCCCGGCTGCGGTAAAAAAAATCACCTACAATGGCCCCAATTCTCTTCCATATACATCTCTAGTTTCTCTCAATGGTGAAAAAGGTTAATCTATGCTGGGACAGGAGGCAGGGAAAAGGAGGAATTCATTTTCTTAATTACTGTAAGGAGATGAGGCAGATGAACAAGAGATGAGGATGGGTTGAAAACAGGGTTCCAACCTGGGACAACCTGGGTTCCAACCCGCCCCATCTCCGTTGAGCTGAGGATGATGGGTAAGATGAAGAGTGTGTGTTGCCTTTGGCCGGCTGCGCTCGCTGCCTTCCAATAGAGAAATATGAGTTCACCTCACCCAGTCCACAAACAGAGCAGCTGCTGGGTCATGCATGAATCAATAATGAATTAGCAGGATACTGAGAGGAGAGTATGTACCGTACAGGCACCCACACAGTTGTCTGTCGTCAGCCGTTAAATGTTACCAAAATGTCTAATGATTCAAATGAAATTAAGATGCAGCCAATCAGTAAACATCCAAATATTTCTGTCATACAGGAGCTTCAGGATACTGTTGGAGTAGTTCCAAAACATCCTAATTTTGTCCTAAAGTGGACTGTTTATCTGTCCTTATAACTAGGGTTAGACTGATATATTGGGCCGATATTGAGCCTTTTATGAAATATCGGATATCGGCCAGCCATGTCGTCCACTGCTGATATAATGAAGTTTTCTCCCTGATCACAGCTACATAAAACCTGTCTGTAAAACCTGCAAATTGAAACCTGAAATTTTATTTTCTTTCGTTCTATTCATTCATGCAATTGTTACATTTTGTTTTTTGTAAATTAATTCTTCATTTAAAGGCCTAATGTTCCCCAGAGTTCCCCCTACCATTGAATAGGTGCGGTGGCTCCTTCTGCCTTAAAAAGCTGCTAACCCACCTAGAAAGAATTCATTAGTCTGGGTTTCAGTGGAGAGTTTTAGTGTCGCATGATGGTCTAAATGCTGTTTCAGAGGCTTTTTCCCTCTGAGAGGAATGAAATCCTATGGGAAACACTGGATACTTGTAATTTTTTGCCATTAAAATGGTCAAATTTAAAGACATTGAATAGCGCCACGAAACGTCAGCTATCGGCAACGTCAGTCTAAAAATATCGGTATCAGCCTTCAAAAACCCCATATCCGTCGAACCCTATGTATTAACTAATCCTTGACCCACCTCGGACTTTTGTTGAGAGGTTAAGGAGCGTTACAAGGAAAGGGAGGATGTGAAACTTTGTGAACGCAGCCCCAGAATCGACGTCAAGCCGATTCAGAGCCAAACCCAGAACACACTGGGTGAACTTCCTTATGGAGCCCCAATGAGGAGGGAAATGGTATAGTTTGTGGTTTTGTGGTTTTCTAGGGAGTGGTCCATGTTAGAACTGGGAGTGTGTGTGTGCGCGTGTGTTTGGTGGTTCTGTCAAAGGGCTGTCAACATTCCAGATCTCACCACATTAGTCATACCAGGCATTCCTTTTTGGGCTCACCTCACTGCACACACACACACACACACACACACACACATGCACGCACACACACGCGCACAAATCTGATGCACACAATACAGTAGAAGCATGCATGGACATAAACAATCTGCACAAACATGCATGCTTTGTCTCTCTGACACACAAGCTCTCTCTCTCTCTCTCATTCACACACACACACACACACACACACACACACACACACACACACACACACACACACACACAAGCGCACGATTCTCACAGCAGTTTAGCAGAATTCCCCATGGTCAGTCAGCGTGAACTTCATGTGGGAAATAACTCGGTAAACAGACTTTACCCATCTCCTCCTCTATATTTCACTCTGTGTGAGTAGTTGCTTCTACCCATTTTGTCGTTTTTTTGCCGACCCTGTAATCACAGATCCATGTCGGAGACTTATGGTGATGAACATGGTGATTTGAGTTCTATCTTTAGGAAGGTTATGTGGCGGCGTATTTTAGGGAGAGTGATTATTTGACTTGCTCGGTGGTGTGAGAAATGGGTTACTTCGGAGAAACGGCTTCTCCCCAGTGTTGTAGAACTCCAGTCCCAATTTTGATGATTCGCGACTCGACTCAGACTTGAATATTGACGACTCGGACTTGGACTCGGACTTGAATATTGACGACTCAGACTTGGACTCGGACTTGAATATTGACGACTCAGACTTGGACTCGGACTTGAATATTGACGACTCAGACTTGGACTCGGACTTGAATATTGACGACTCAGACTTGGACTCAGACTTGAATATTGACGACTCAGACTTGGACTCGGACTTGAATATTTAGGACTCAGACTTGGACTCGGACTTGAATATTGACGACTCGGACTTGGACTCGGACTTGAATATTGACGACTCGGACTTGGACTCGGACTTGAATATTGACGACTCGGCTTGGACTCAGACTTGAATATTTAGGACTCAGACTTGGACTCAGACTTGAATATTGACGACTCAGACTTGGACTCAGACTTGAATATTTAGGACTCGGACTTACTTGCACTAACGACTTGAACTTGGTACTCGACCACCTTAAACATCGGCTTCACATCTTTTCAGCGTAATGTAAATTGTATCAGATCGTCTGGTTGGTAAACAGTCTAGTCCTACATGTAGACAAAGGCTGTGAAAATGTATCTTACAACACACCCACTGATAGGAGGAAGGTAAAACTGTTAACTGTTAAAATACAACAGCATGATGTTACAATTTCCACATTTGCTTCCTCATTTTTGGTCTGTTTCGAAACAAATCAAAAAACAAATGAAATGGACTTAAATCCACAACTTAGAGTCACTATTCTAACTACTAGACTAGCTTTTAATGTGACAGATTTTAATTTTTTATTTGTTGTTTTTAATTTGTTTTAGAATGGATTTCTTGAACTCAAACTGGTTACTCGGACTCAAGTACTGAAGACTTGAGACTCAACTTGGACTTGACCTTGGCGACTCAGACTTGGATTAGAACATTGGGACTCAGCTCTGACTCGAGGCTTGGTGACTCGACTGCCTCTAGCCAAAGAAACTTACAGCACAGTGAGGGAATTCATATTCATATTTGTCTTCTTTGAGACGCCTCAACTTTTTGAAATAAGACAGATCACTCTGTTATTATCAAAATGTCAACATTTGATTCAAGAAAACTCTTGAAACAAGTTGGTTTGCAACTGAAGCTATATCACAATTCAATACCAGATTAAAAGACTTGTTAAGCTTTTGCCATGCAATTGTATTCTTGGTCATTTGTCCTTCCCTCCATATCAGTTTATTGTCCAATTTATCAGTCATATGACCTGCCCTATCAGATAGAGATAAGATGTATGAATGTGGAGGAACATGTGCAGCTGAGACAACTGTAGCTTGTCATGGTCACACACAGAATACATAAGCACACTTAACATGCATGTTGTGCACATATGCAAACACACAGATGGACACAAAGACACACAGAAACCCACAGAAACATACAGAAACACAGACATGCACACCTGGTTGCTTTGCTTTTACACAGAACAAACAGTTCACTGCTAATGTTCTTGTGTCAGAGTGGGAAATGAAAGACATCTTATCAGCAAATCACTTCAGTAAATATCATAGCCTAGTTTCTCTGAAGCCCTTTTGTGTGTCTGTGTGTGTACCTTCCTTTTCTTCCTACTCATATACATACATCATATATGACGTGTATATGATGTATGTATGGTATATGACATGCATATATGGTATGTAAACCTCTTTCAGATATGCTTGTGATAAAGGGCTAGCCTAAATAAATAAACTTGACTTCCTTTTTTGTAGGTATTAGTACACCTACAGCGCCCCTATGTGGTGATTATAGGTAGTGTTTGCTCTTGTTTCAAGTTGTAGGGTGAAGAAAACAAGGCAGTAACATTCATACACCGCTGTAAAATGACAGAACAGCACACTATATTCAACATTAACGGATTATGGTTCGGTTTCTGATCTCCGACTTGATTCTTGATCTCATCTCATCATCATCTTTCCCCAATATTAGCTCCAGCAGGCACATACAGCCCCCTATTAAATAAAAACAAACACACAAAGCATCATGAACCGTGTCATTATTCACAACGATATCTGGATTTCTAGATCTCTTGTTCGATGACTTCATGGTGAAAAGTTTTTTACCTCTTGCTCTCTTCAGGTGTGACGATGGCAGAGAGCTCTCACTGTTTCTACTGTCGGGAGGACCTTGGAGGGAAGAGGTTTGTCCGCAACGAGGGCAAGCCGGTGTGCGTCCGCTGCCACGCCAAGTTCTGCGCCAACACCTGCGCCGAGTGCCATCGACCCATCGGCGTAGAGTCTAAGGTGTGTGTGACTGCTGTGTGTGTGTGTGTATTTGCATTCAGAGGAAGTTTTATATGAGCGTATGTACTCCATGTTGGGTCCATATACAGTGTGAGAGGGTAAAAACCGTCAATATTCCTTCTTTGCCCCTTTCCTTTCTTGCTCCCGCGCTTCAGTATCTCCTTTCCTGCCACCTCCTTTACATCCTTCCTCCCTCCATCACTGCTTTACTCCTCTCTCGCTGTTTTCTGTTCATCATACACCCACAGCACCAATTATCAGAGTTGGGGGCCATTCATGCATTGAATTGAGAATGCATGGTAAATTCCAATTCAGTTCCTGGAGTTGGAGTTGGAATGTGAATGTCACCCAGCTCTATGGAAACAGAATTGGAATTGGAATGACAGAAAACTGAATTCCATGAAATTCCATGAAATTCCACTTCTAAGAGAGTTTGTCTTGACTTGCTAAACATTATAAATCAAACATGAACCAAATAAAAGACAGATACAATTCGAATACATTCAGTCATAATGTATGTTTTACGATGACATGTTATGCATCAAATACCACCTGAAAGGCACTTTATCATTTTATGATATTCAGTATTGATAATATATAACATTATGTGTAATCTGTGGTAAGAAAAAACAAAAAACATGGAATTTCACAGAATTTCATTTGATTCATTTCAACTTCCTAAAATTCCAACTCTGCTTTCCCGTAGGTTTGTTCAAATTCCAATTCCTCAGTTGAACTGGAATTTATGAGTTAATTGATGAACTCACCCTAACCCTGTCAATCTCATGCCCCTCTGTCTCTCTTGCTTTCTCTCACTCCATTGCCTCGCTCCCTTCATCGATCTCTCCCCGGTTCCCTCCTCCACCAGGAGCTCGGCCATAAGGGTCGGCACTGGCATGAGGACTGTTTCCGCTGTGCCAAGTGCTACAAGCCGCTGGCCAAGGAGCCGTTCAGCACCAAGGACGACCGCATCATGTGTGGGAAGTGCTGCTCCAGAGAGGACGCCCCGCGCTGCCACGGCTGCTACAAACCTATCCTGGCTGGTGAGACTGATGTACCACACTGTTGTACCACTAACCCTGAAACTGTACTGTATTACTAGAAGAGTACTGCACTAGTACAGCACACTGCACTGTATTGTATTGTCCTGCTTAAAGGAATACACCAAGCTTTTGGGAGATTGGCCCATTGTTCAACTTACCAGTTAAGTGATAAGGAGATAGACACAAAAATGATCCATGTGTCCCCAGTAAATCATGTTCTCTATGCAAACACTTTAGCATACACTATGTTGAGTGACAGTAGGCGACTAGCATTATCTCAAAAGTGAGAAAATGAGAACTAGCAGCTCTAAAGCTAAATGTTCTCTAATCTTAAATGATATGTGACTAAGTCTGTCAGTCTTGTGTCTGAGCCTGGTAAAATTTACACTGAGCAGGGGATGAATACATGGTTGCTCACCTGAGATAGTGCCAAACCCTGGCTACATCAGCTGTGTAAGACATGATGTACAGCAAGCTGTTCACTATTGCAAAATCATTTCACATCAGGGTGTGGATTCACACCAGGGTGTTGAATCTTCCTGTCGGGACTTATTTTGAAATAATGACCAGCTCACCGTACATTATCCCACTTAAAGCACGGCTACTTACCAAATACATTTATCATTTGACACAAAATACTGATTTAAAATGATTTTATTACAAGCTAAAGTAATTTGCATGGTTCCAACAAAAAATAGTTCAGCAGGACTGCAACAATAGAAACGTTTGTATCGGCTAACGCCCTTGTTGGTTGTGTTCACTCTTGAGAACATCCCAACTGGCAAATACAAAATAATTTCTCATGAACAACTGACTGTATGAACAATGGTTTTTAAATAGAAAATATTTATATATATAAACTGTATAACTGTGTAGCGTACAATAAAGCTCATTGCACCAAACCCTTGTTAAAACTAGTAGAGTGAAGACTGTTTTAATTTGGAAATTGAGCCAGTCATGTTTGACTCAATGTACTCAATGTACTAATGTAATTTTATAACAAATTCTATATGGAGAGTTAACATTTTGCATTTGACTGCAATCACCAGAGGGCAACACGACTCTCTCTCTCTAATATCGACCCTTCTCTCGTCTTCTGCAGGCACAGAGAGCGTGGAGTACAAAGGAAACTCGTGGCACGATGAATGTTTCATCTGCTGCCAGTGTAAACGGCCAATAGGATCGCAGAGTTTCCTCTCCAAAGGAACGGATGTTTACTGCAGCCCCTGCCACGACAAGAAGTTTGCCAAGCACTGCGTCAGCTGCAAGCAGGTAACAGACCGACCCGCTGTCCTTCACACAAGACCTGAACTAAACAGATGAAACAAACTCTTTATTTCATCTTGAAAGGGGTTTGCTTTTTGAGACTGTGCATGTATTTTGCAGGCTGTATTGAGTCAAATATTTGAGCAGAATTTTTGTCCAGGTACGCTTCAGTTTTAATTATGACAGTTTTAATTTTGAGAGACTAGTAAGGTAAAGGCAGGGTAAACCAAGACAAAAGTCTAGAGGGAAAAATTATGATCTAACATCTAAAATGTTGAATTGTTATATCCTTTTGTTGCCTTGTAAGGCACTTTGTGACAATCATGTTTAATAAGTTTTAAAAATAAATTAGATTTTATTTGATACGGTCTTAGTGACTGTATCAAATATAATATTACCGCCAATAACACGTAGCTCTCTTCTCCTTTTCTCTCCTCTTCTCTTCTCTTCTTTTCTCTTCTCCTCTCTGTTCCTCTTCTTCCCTTCTCTTTCCTCACACCTCCTCCACTCTTTCTCCAGCCGATAACCTCAGGCGGAGTGAACTACCAGGAGCAGCCGTGGCACAGCCACTGTTTTGTGTGCAGCTCGTGTTCGAAGCCTCTGGCAGGGACCAGTTTCACCAACCACCAGGACCAGGTCTTCTGCGTCGACTGCTACAAGAGCTCCGTGGCCAAGAAGTGCGGCGGCTGCAACAACCCCATCACAGGTCGGTTCAGGTTCAAGACCATGGTTTTGTTGTCCCTAATAGGAAATCTGCAGCAAGGCATACAACACAATACATACTCAGAGTGCATACAAGGCACATTAAAATGAACAATGAACCAATGGAAAATACAGATGAAAGGACAGAGACTATACTGACTGGGAGATAGGCAGGCGCATACTGTGGATATCAAAAGTCTGCACACCCTTTTACATTTTTTTCCCAAGTTCATTTGGAATTAAAAACCAGCAAAATCAAGGTAAAAACAAAAGGCTTCTTATTTCTGACAACGTATAGACCTTTTTCACAAACATGGTTGACGTACTTCTGCAGGGTGTAGATCGGTTCTCCCCGCTGCCAGCAATGTTAAAAAGCCAACTTTCTGGCGCAGGTGTTGTCATTCACATATCTTAAAAAAAACTCTAAATATTGTGCCATTCAAAGCAGCTAAGGGAGTTAAAAATATAATGTACGTCTATGAAGGGCATCAATCACCACGCATTTCACTGGTTCAAGTATCAAAAAGATTCATCTGCACATCTCCTATAGTACCTGAACATTTTAAAGTTGAAACAGTAGATGAAGGAGTTTAACATTTTGGAGATACTACTACTACTACCACTATTATTACAATTACTACCAGTATTACTACTACTACTACTACAAAGAAAAAGAAGAAGAAAAGGGAAATAGTGGGAATAGCACGACTGCTGCTAGCCCACTAATAACAGAAAACCTTTTCCATATGCAGCGTTTCCATCAGTACTTTAACATCATCATAACCAATATCACCAATAAGCTTTTTACTTCCTGAATTCAAAAGAGCAGACAGGACAGACACAGGACAGGAACAGGGACATATATCACTCTGTATCTAACTCTCCTCTCCTCTCCTCTCCTCTCTCCCTCCATCCAGGTTTTGGTAAAGGAGTGAATGTGGTGAAATACGAGGGAAGCTCCTGGCATGAATACTGCTTCAACTGTAAGAGATGCTCCCTCAGTCTGGCCAACAAGCGCTTCGTAGCCAACGGGGGAGACATCCTCTGTCCCGACTGTGCCAACAAGCAGTGAAGGGACACGGCACCCGACCAGAGGAGTGCTGCTTCGACATGTGGCGTCAGACATCACACCGTGTCTTATATAGTCATCCTGCTTTTTTACTTAAAGTCCAAAGTTTCAGTTTCAATATTGACGGGCGGTTATATGTTAAATTGAGTTGAGTTGAAAGAGTTTATACATAACTGAACTGAAGTTTGAAATATTCCTGAGTGTTACACGTTTAAAGGAATACACCAAGTTTTTAGGAGGTTGGTCAGTTTACCCATTAAGCGAGAACATAGACTCCAAAACCTCCGGCGCTCCATGCTAACACTTTAGCATACACTGTGTTGAGCGATAGCAGGCGACTAGCATTATGTCAAAATGGGAGAAAATGAGAACTTGTAGCAGCTCTAAAGCTAAATGGTAAGTCATCTTAAATGATATGCGGCTAAGTCTGGCAGTTTTTTGTTGGAGGTCGGTAATAGTTACATGAAATAATGATACAACAATAACATACTGTTTTGAACTACCAGGAACTACTTTCCCTGTTTCCATAGGAAGTGAAGGTGGTGAGCGATGGGAGACTGTGTACAGTTTAAAAAAATCACTGAGCTGAGGATGAATACGTGGCTGCTCTGAAATAGTTCCAAAAATAAACCTGGCTACATCAGCTATATTGAATTAATGATGTTTAATTTTTAAAATATAGGAATCTACAGACCATATTATAAAAAAAAAACAATACATTTTTATTATTATTAAAAGGTCAGTCTTAAGGTCAAAGGTCAAAGATAATGTTACCTACTATCACTCAACATAGTGCATGCTGAAGAGTTAACATGGAGCACTGGAGCGTAAAGTTCAATTTCATAAAGGGTTTAGAAATCAATGCTTTTTTTTTTTTTTTAACTCAACTCTCTTATGTAATATAGAGCTGCTTTGTCTTGGTAGAAAAATCATTTCTTGTGTTAGTGGCTTTTATGTCAATGTCAACTTGTGAAATTTTGTATTATTTTTAAAAGGTGATATTATTTTCTTATGACCAAAAAAAAAAAAAATCCTAATTATAAATTGAAAAAAACAAACAAAAAAAGCAAAGTTCTATGTATATTTGTAATTGCCAAGGGATTATTATGCTTACCATAGGTTATAAGTAACTAATCTTTCATGCACTTTTCTAAGCCATTTCACTTCTTTCAGTTTTACTTGTAAAGGGGAGAAGAAAATATCAAATTGGAATACATGAAGCAAACTGCATGCATGTTTTTACTGATCTGCTAAACTGAAATAAAGATTTTTACAAAGCTGAGCACAACCTTTGTTTTCTTGATTTAGTACACATTGATGCATGACAATGTATACTGCAAAAAACTAGCACATAGGAATTAAGGTTTTCAGAGCTTTCAAAATGTTCAAGGAATCTCAAACTCCTTTGTCAGTCGACTTCTGGTTCACTGTTTGGAAGAGCTGCTACCAAACATCCCAAGTTTGGTAGACAAAGACAACATTCATTCATTCAAACCTTTATTTAAACTCGAAGAACCATTGAGGTTGCCCTCATTTACAATGATGTCGAGTTACAGACAAGATAAAAGTTAAAAATAAATAGGACAAGACATAGATGAGAATAAAGAAAATCAATTAAAACAGTTACACATTGCGGCAGGGAGGTTTGTGATCATGGTTTTAAATTGTCCATAAATTGTCTGCCAGAGAAGACCAACCCACTTTATCATACAGGATACAATGGTGAGTCCCATAGCTGTCACCAGTAATAAATCTGAGGGCAGAATGATAGACCGTGTCTAGTAACATGATGATCTCCTAAAACGTCCTGAATTAATTTTGTCAGAAATTTGACAAGACAAACTGTGAAGTAGTTTTTGTCAGTTTCACTACTCATGCAGTTACTGTTCTTCCCTTTGTAGAGTAGTACAGTAGGTCCATTTAGCGTAGTAATTTATTTCAATAAAGTTGGGAATCGACAATATGTGTGTTTGTACAAAACAAAAACAGTGTATCTTTAAGGAATTAGATAGGGACAAGACCTTCAGAAGTTTGCTTGCCTTTTGTGTGAGTCTGTACCTTGTGGAAAAGGGAACTGGGAACTTGAGTCTGTCAAAATGTATTTCCCTGTGAAAATGGAGACAGTCCCTGATTCTACAGGTGAGCCCCAGCTGTTTCAGGAGCCTGTTGACAAGAACAAATACATAATTAAGGATTTACAATAAACCATCCAGTCCATCCTGGAAAGTAATCATCAAGTAGTCTTACCTACAGACACTGTGAGGGGAAAAGCAGCCTGTTTGAGCTGTTTAATGTCAAAGAGACAGAGCAGAAGATTGAGACTGAGCAGGCAAAGAAAAAACACTTTTTTACTTTATAAAATCACATTACTTGACAACCTGAGTTAGAGTTAGATGGTTTATTTATAGAGGGAAATTAAATTGCCACATCATCAACATACACTTGAGAAATGATACATAACAAAACAAAACACTATAATAAGGGTGATCACTATCAAGCAAGCAATTACCAATATGAACAGAACACCAACTGCATTTTCAGAATATTAATTTCTTACATTTTTCATGAAAATAACTGATTTTCATGCATCAGTCCAATATATTATTATTATTATAGACCTATTTAGACTTAGAATATAGTAGGTGTGGCACCACCTACTATAATACATATATTGATTCATCACAAAGATTTATATCGCGGTAAAAGAGTGGGTAAACTCCACACTATATCCATGTGTGTATGTAAGTGTGTGTTTGTGTGTGTGTACGTTTATGCGTGTGTGCTCCTACATTTGTGCAAGTGTCAACAGAGAGCTGTGTGTGTTTGAATCAGTGGATTACCTCATTAACTTGAAGCATATGAGTGGGAGGCAATGTTTTTTTTTAATTTATTGAATTGACTAGTATGAGGATATTCAACAAGTATAGTACATATCAATTTTCTCTCTCTCTCCCCCTCCTCTCTCTCTCTCTCTCTCTCTCTCTCTCTCACACACACACACACACACACACACACACTCAAACAAGTAGACCAATCCTAGGAAGAATACACTGGTCTCCGCTCCATACTGTAAAAGGTTTGACACGGTCTTAGTTTGCAGAGGCAGGTTTGCAGTTCATCTTGCACTATGACTGAGAACTCGTCCTCTTTCTGATTTTCCTGCTGTGAGACAAATATCGCAGCTTGAGGACACACAGCACTAGTCCTTCACAGTATAAAGTCTTTATGCTGCTGAGTGTCTGGACCAGGATTTGCTTCTAGGATTATTCACCCAGGTAAGAACTTATTTAATTCTCTCAAGGCTTTAACTGTTTTGATAAAGCCTGACACTTGTACTGTAAGAATGTTAGTCTTAGCAAATGTTTTAGCCTCGCATTAAGATTTGAAATCTTCTTTATAAAGCGAGTGAAAAATGTTAATCACGCTTCACATATTTCAATGCTGTTTTACTTGTCTCTACAATTTAATTTTTTATATATGATGTATACTGTATATTGAGCCTACTGGGGAACATGCTTTAATTCATTTAATTCACACAGACTCTACTCACTGAAATAAACTTTTCTTTCAGATTTGAGATGAGTTTTCTTCAGAAACTCCTGCATGTGTTTGTCATCCAGTCTCTGCTGAGCAGCTCTTCCTCCGCTCTGGACCCAGGTAGGAAACACATTCACAGGTCTGAATCAATCTGCACTGGAGTTATGAGTGTGCAGACACATTTTCATTGTTGCTGCAAAAGGATGAACAGCAACTAACTCAATTTGGAATTAGAGCTGCTGAAGAGGAAGAAGGAGAAGAGGACGAAGAAAAAGAAGCTCTCATTTGCATACAGCTTCCATCAGGTGTATTCCAAAATGCTGAAAAGATGACTGCAGATAGGCAAAGCTTTACTCCTTCCCTATAAGTTTGTAGCTATAAGGTTGACTATCTTGCATAGTCTTGCATAGAATATGCATGTTTGCGTATGGCATTTCCATACGGTTCAAGTTATCACAGACTCCAACATTCAGAAAGAAAAAGAGAACGAAAGAGCAAGATGAAGAAAGAGGAACATAGTGACTGCTAGCAGTTATGAACGGGACTAGCCCGATAAGAGGAAAAAGAAGGGTTTGGAGAAAGAAGCAATAAGATGTAGATTGTCATTAAAACCTTGAAATATCTTTGAAAACATACAGTATGTTGCTATAGTTTACACAGCCTTTAATTAAATAAGAAGATGCCTAACATAATCTGAATGCACAAATACATCTACATTACCAGTCAAAAGTCAAAACACCACTTTTTTTTTAATTCTTACTATTTTTCACATTTTAGAATAGTAAAGTCATCAAAACTATGAAATAACACAAATGGAATTAGGCAGTGACGAAAAAAGTGTTAAACAAATCAATATATCTTATATTTTAGATTCTTTAAAGTAGCCAAATTTCTTTCCAAACCCTTTGCCTTGATGGAAAGGCAAAGGGTTTGGAAAGAAATTCATACATAGGCATCAACTTTTTCACTGTTTATATTTATCTAAGAAACAAATTTCAAGCATTTAAGCATAAGTCTTTAGATCAAAATGGCTTTAAGATAATGAAAAACATAATGCATTTAATCAGATGTTTTTCTGGTAGTGTATATGAGATGAAATCTTTTTTTATCATTAGTTGTGTTATAACATCTGAAGAGGCTTCCCTATATGCCGACTTTATTGACAACAAACGTTTGTTATCTATAGTCAAGTCAGCTTTGTAAATATTGACAGTAAAATGTCAACAATCCGATTACAATGCTGATTTATTTGCTGATGTACAGTGCAAGTAGTGTGCCTTTTTTTGTTGTCGTATTTTATCATGGGACAGGCTTGTGATGACGTGATGTGTGACCCTACCAGAGGTTTGCATCCTTCTCTTCCTAGTCGCTCATAAAGTCTACACACTACAAAACCAAATACCTTCATTTTAGCCCTGAAATGTCATTAGTTAAGGGGGTGTTTAAGGGGGATTTGATGGGGTCTTCTCCATGTAAATGAATGTAAATGTAAAGATATTTTAAGGGATTAGTGGTTCGTAATGATAGCAGGACTTGACAGTTTGAGTTGAAAACATAGTTTTAATAGTACGAGTCAAAAAAAGGAAAAAAGAAAAGGCTGCTTTAGTGAGATGTTGCCTCTAGTTTGATCAGCATGGGAGCCGAGCCTCACTCTCCGTTCTCAATGCTCTGCACAGATCCATCCTCCTCAGCGCTGATCCGCTCCTATGTGCTGTACGTTAATGATTTACTCCATACTGTCTGCCTCTGTCAGTCTATCCCCAGGTCAGCCTGTGGGGGAAGATGGCTGACTTTACCTCCGGATGCAGCCACTGGAGGCTGAGGCCCGGTGTCTCCGTCCCGGCCCTGCAGGAGCTTACTGTCTGCCTGAAGCTGAACCTGCAGAAGGTATTACCAACCAATTAACTGGCCACTAACATGTCAATATACTTAATTAGGGAAATTGCCATTATTTATTCCGCTTCTCATTATTCCGCAAAGAAAATCCTGTAGGCCTACATTACGTTGATTTATGCTCGCATTCAACTTTTTGATCCGACTTTTACTTTTTGCGCCATTTCCGTTTAATCGCAAATTAAAACCACATACACAATCATTGACGGAATGTTCAGAGACCAGTGGAGCAGGTGGGGCCATTCACTGACCAGAGTCGTTAGCAGATACACACGCAGCTCTCTAGACGGCCACACACACACACACACACACACACACACACACACACACTGCAGCCATAGCTACAGCCACAAACACACACACCCCAACCACCCAGACACACACATTCACACCACAGCTACCCACACGCACACACACACACAGCTAGAATCGCCCTAGCGACCACCTAGTACACCCTAGCAATCACCTAGAAATGCCCTAGCAACCACCTAGAAGCGCCCTAGCAACTAAATTGAAACACCCTAGCAACCACCTAGAAATACCCTAGCAACTCTACAGCAAGCCCACACATTTTCTCCAGGAAATTCTAGTTTACTGTGTATTCTTCTTTTATTTCCTTTATTTGGCACACTTCAGAAGTCAAATTCCAAGAATCTGAGTTACATTGTTCTAACCCCCTAGATACACAGACACACACATTTGTAAACAATCTATTTTTTGTATTATTCTACATCACCACCCAGATTGGAGTTCAAGTGGAGTTGCATGAAGAGTTGAGCATCTGTTATTTTTTCCATGTTTCAGTCACACGTCATATTTCCTTAACCATGTCCAGGTGCTGTCTACGTCACCGTGGACGGCCTTCATGTACCGTCCAGCCGGGGGTCAGTGGGCTGAGCTGGGCCTGGGGGGGAAGTGGGGTCACATCGTGGTCTGGCTGTTTGGGATCGAGTGGATTACCTTTCCCATATATCTTCCTCCGGGCCAGTGGCACTCCCTCTGCCTCACCTGGTCACATACGACCAACAGACCCGCCCTCTATGTCAACGGCACCATGGTGTACATCACACCAGGTGGGTAGACGCAGCATGGAGACGGGTGACTGGAGCTGGAGAACTGGAAGACAGAGGTTTTAGGTGTTGAATCCAGGATAAATCATGAGTTAAGGAAAGGATCAGGCCGTAGTTCCTGTGACCTCCCACACATTTGTACACAGCACATTTTCCACAGTTGACAAGTGTTGACTGCAGTGTTGTTTGTCTGCTCATAGAGCCCATGTGGCTCCAAGGCAGCTGTTACTATAAACTACAGTATATGCGAGTGTTAAATTAACTCTCATGGGTGTGGGCTTGTATAAACAATGGCAGTGTTGATTTTGACACTCTCAGTTAAATCGACCCTGGTGATTTTGCTGTGTATTTTACACTTTCTTTGTGTATTTTGTCCTTTCGTTTTTGCTTTCTTCATATCCATGTCCATGTTATTGCCCATTTTCTATCTATCTATCTATCTATCTATCTATCTATCAGTACATGAAGGCCTTTGAGACATGCTTTTGTGATGAAGGCCTACGGAAATAAACTTGACTAAAGTGGCCTGTCATCTTCTCTCCTAGCTGATGAGGACAACTCTCGCCTCGTGTCCCGCTCATGCTGCCGACTGGCCCCCAATGGGACGCTAACTTTGGGCGCGGCGCACTTCCTGACCAACGGGAAGCTCCAGATCATCTCCGTCAGCCGTCTGAAGGGCAGGGTGTCTCTGTTCCGGCTCTGGGGGCGGGCGCACAGCAGACGGGACGTGACGTCGCTGCACTGCACAGAGGGGGACGTGGTGAAGTGGGAGGAGGACAACTGGGACACTCAGATTTGTTCGCCCATCTCTGCTTGCCCCGCCCTGCTGTGTAGTGAGCCAATGGAAAACACTCTTTATCTTAATTGGGATTCTGTGTTTGTTTCTACTACTTAAGTTCTCAGATTTTATTTCAAATTTTCTGAACTTTACATTTATCTCTACATCTTTTGATTTAGCGTGGGTTTCACAGTACTGTGTAACGACAGGTTGAAGATTCCCCTCTCTTTCCTCTGTTGTTTTTCTTTCCATCTCTATCTGTCTATAGTGTTTACAAAGCCCAGTGACTGATTCAGTTTTATGTAGTAAATAATGGTCTGTCAGCTTTAACAAGCCTCTTTACTGCTTTTTCCTACCTGTGTGGTCGCCTCCATGGCTGCTCGTTTTATGTCCACGGCCCCCAGATTAAATATTGACCACCTGTCCTTCTGTCAGTACAGTAAATATAGAATCCATTCTATGATCAATAATATTAAGAATCGGAAGCATTCGTCTCACAGCTGTCAGAGGTTATTTTCTTTATGCAAAGCTGGAACTCACCACCTTAACCCTAAATTTGTCCTTTCTAATGTTATGCCTAACCCCTAATATTATATTGTGACAACAAAAAATTGTGATCTGAATTTTAAAGATAGGACAATTTTTGATTTTGATTTTGCAGCTTGGCTAAAGAGTGAAACTCTTGTCAAGTTACACAGCAGTCTCTAAACCAAACGTTTTATCAAATAGAGTTGGTCTCACTGAAACTTACAGAAACTTTTTATAGATATCCTGACAGGTTTGAAACTCAGTCACCTACACATCATCAATGAGATGGTGAGAAACAAAATATACATGGCTGTGCACATAGAGGCAAGGGAAGATACGTGAACCCTCTGCCTCGCTTTCGGATGTTTTACATTTGAATATAGATAAAGCATTGTGATGGGACAAATTCTTAAAATATTCAAACTTTTTTTTAATTACGTTTTGTTTCTTGGCTGAATTCCAAGTCTCATATTCTCATATTCCCTGTGGTTGGCAGACTGGTCGGTGTATGAAGTGAGACTGAGGTTTATCATCATGCGTTATGATGGGAACAACACCAAGCTTTACACAGCCAGAGACATCGCACATCACTGGGTAAGATTAAATCATTATGTTTTTTCCCCCCAATGCAAAACCACAGATATAGCAGTATATACTGTATACTGCTAATTAATGATCCATCATGCCTTACCACAAAAAAATCAGAAAACACACTCTAGGAAACCTCTCTAACCTGAAAAACACATCAAATCACAACACTGTCCACACTATCTATCCCACCTAGCGATGCATTTTAACTGGTTGAACCTGTATATCTCAATGGTTGTGATGCTTTCCTCTGCTGTTTGTTGCTCCTGTAGCTCAGAAAGGTGCTGCCACCCAAAATCTATTTATACAGAGTGTCTGTGTTTGAGCTAACCAGGTAGGAACAGATTCCAAATTAGTAGTTACATAATGCAAAATGCTTGTTTGTTTCACATTAACTACTAATTTTGTACTAAAGGCATACTCTGTCTGTCAGGGAAGAAAGCCTTGGAGAAACACTCCGTGATGAGAAGCTGGTAAGTCAAAATGGGAATGATCCTCATAACGGAGTTTAAACTGGATGGTTATGATTTCTGTGTGTGATTTAATTCATCTTTTTTATTCTAGTAGCACTTTGTAGTGAGTCTTATGTCTTTTATTCCTCAGGTGCGGTGGGCTAACCCTAATGTTAACAGGTAAGATGTGGTTCAACACATCGTTCCCTTCTTCTTGACTGGAGTTGATGATTTAGCTTGATGTTCAATAACCTGATAGTGGCCGGGCGATATGTCGGTCAATTAGGCCAGATCACTCTATAGTTTAAAAATATATTCTTCTCAACACCAGATATATTTACACACAAACATGGGATCACAATTACATACTTTGACAAACTTGACAGGAAACCCGTCAATCAGAAAGTATTACCCAATCAGTGGTGTATGGAGGAGGGACTTCCCTCTGCAACGGTGTAATTATCCACACGAGGGAAATTAGATTCCTTCATACACAACTGATTGAGTAATGTTTGCTGACTGACAGGAGTTGCCAGCTTTCACACAGTAAATTAAAACTATAGGAATGACTCTGAGGCACAAACCAATGACTTATTGATACTAATGAAACAACATAAGGACAGTAAAGCACAGCAGCTCCCTCTGTCTCCCCTGCAGGTTTGACTGCCTGGTTCATGTGAATGTGATCCCCAGCTTAGATGTGGCTGCTGTACAGGAAGAGCTGTACAGGGATCTTCAGACACCCTACAGACCTAACGGTCTGCTGCAGCTGATGGCTGACCCAAACAGCATCTACACCACCCCTGTTGGTAGGGAACAATGCCTTATCCCTCTGTCTGACCCCAGCAAGGTCTATACCCATTTTGCTGCATTCAGTGGCTGATATTGCATCTATGGTGTTCACTGTCAATAATGAAGGGCCCTTGAGCAGTTGGCATTCTTGCGCTCTGACCACTCAAATGAAACTAATATCACTGTTGTCATGTGAAAACCTCAGAACTCATTTGCTCCTCTATGGGTAGAGAAAGTTTTACAAACATTGGACTTACAAAACCTTTCAAAACCTCATTGGATACATTTGAAAATGCATGGTGATCAAGCAAAAATTAAGGCTGTTTTGCTTTAGTTCCTGAAAAGTTGGCATTTTGGAGGAAAAAGGTTGTCACCAGACAGCGACGATATGTATAGAGGACAATGTATGTGTTTAGGAAGACTACAGGGAGCTGAAGTCCACATCATCCCCGCCCAGCTCTGGTTCACTCCTGTCTATTCCAGTACATTTCAGAATACTTGACATAAGCAAACTACGAAGCGTACGATTCCCATTCTGACACGTTTTAGACCAAAGTGCTAGTCTCAGTGTATTCCTTGGCCTGATTTTGGTGAAATTCAATGGATAGAACTTAAACATATTTCTGTTTTCCAGACTACACTACCGAGACGAACAAGGCACAACTCCCTAATTTGGAACGTTCCAAATACAAACTTTCCATGCAAAGCTAACATTGCTGTGACAATCGCTCATTTGAACATGATCGGCGATGACCCCAACAGCACTTGGCATGCTAGTAAACCTACTAGCTAACGTTGCACCATGAAAATTTATAGCAATAGTTATGGTCTTTGGGTAGTGTACACTGTCAACCACTAGAAAAAAAGGCATAATCATTTTGGTACGCTCCTTACAGCGAAGAGGCCATTAAATGGGAAATGCAGTTCCGTAACTGCACTTAGGCTACTACAAGTCTTGTACCTGAGCCTTTTCCCAAAAGTTACAAAAATTTGTGCACCTCGCAATTGCTTGTGTGGGTACCGCAAAATGATTTTCAACACAATCTATTGCTTTGTTTAGTTAAATGTCTATGGAAAATTGCGCTATCCACCTAGCTGCTAGTAAACCAGTTACTTTGTCTACACTGGCTAATAATCTTCTCTCCATTTCTAGAAACTTTCCCCATTGCCACTGTCAGTCCCCCTGTTGTAGTGACAGAGTCTTCTGCTGTCACAACCCCAACCTTTAACACCACAACACCACCTTCTACTTCCTCCACTTCCACCACATCTAAACCCACAAGTACCACCATTACCACCACCAGGACCACCAGCACCACCACAGGAACCACTACCAGTATCACAGCCTCCGCCTTCACAGAAGCCACTGGGAATGCCTCAGGTCAGTCTTTTAATATACAGTCATATAATCAATCAATATTGTTTCAGACAATAATAAAGAAAGAACTCAATTGATCAATATTGCAGAGGTCACATGATTATTATTCCCTATCAGAGCTGTACTGCATTGATCTGACCAGTCATGCACATTTGATTAATGGCCATACAGAATGATGGAAGACACAATTTGTTTTGTCTCTCTCTCTTCTGCAGAGCTTTATTTTGAGGTTAAGGTGAATGTGTCCATAACAGGGGAGTGTGACCCAGAACAGTCTCTCTCCATCTGGGTGAGTCTCACACAATAGGACGACTCTTTTATTTTTAGGGACGTGACACAGATTTGGCTCTACCTTTGGCTAGTGAAGCGTTAGTGACAGAATCCACCTTGTGCAGATAAAAATAATGTAAAATGGGTGATGTATAACAAGGGTCAGAAATGAATATGGTCTTGGGGCAAAAATATCCTTGAAAGTTTATAAACTGTGTGAAATTTTGCCCTTATAATTAGGAATACCCTGTTTTGCATTTCACCCCGTTTCACCCATATTTTTGTTGAAAGATTCAAGCATGAATGCCACTATTGTCCCCTGTGGGCCACCGTAGGAGAGCCTATAACCAGGGGATCCTTTCTATTGCATTCCAGGCGAGAAAGTGTTACAATTTAAGTGTTTATTTGCCAATATGCAATGCAAATGCATGGCTTCATTCTTCAATAAAACTAAAATGCCGCTAAAAATCATATCAAGGGTGCAAAAAATACACTCTGAAAAGAAAATGTATTTCTTACCCTGCGTATAACCCAGTTTTCTAATCAAACATCTTGACTCTTCACAGCTCAACGCCAGTCTACCCACCGATGAGATGATAGTGCTCAACTTCCAGCTGCTGCCCAAGACTCTCAGGTCTGTAGTCTAGGCTGCCACACCATCAACACACACTCTATTTACAGACATATCAATTATACAGTCTGATACACCATGTGAACATATTTAAGTCACTAAACAAGTGAGCGGCTCAATGAGTTATTGATCTTGCTTGCAGACGTCATCCCAACCAACAGTCAAACATCTCTATGTCTGAGGGGGTAAGTGAACAGAAAGAGATCTTGTAAAATTGCATAATTCAGGTCTGAAAGTATAAGAAATTAAGTATTTATACAAGTCTGTGAGATGAATGTATGATCTCTTTCACAACTTGATTTTGGGAGTCTTACAAGCACCGTTGAAGCTGTATGAACTAGGTTTCAACCGATATACTGTAGGTTTCTGAGGGCCGATACCGATATTTTTAGACTGAAGTCGCCAAAAGCCGATAGTTTGTGGCAATATTCAATATCTTTACATTTGACCATTTTCATGTGAAAAAATGACAAGGATTCATTTTATTCCTGGCAGGGTGGAAAAGTCTCTGAAACAGCATTATGGGACACTAACTCTGTTGAAATCCAGACTAATGAAATTCCTTTAGGTGGGGCTATTCAATGGTTGGGGAAACTCTGGGATAAATTCCTTCCTTTTAAAAGGAGAATTAATTTGTGTAAAGAAAATAAAACTTCATTGCAGGTTTTGCAGACTCTTTTTTATGTAGCCGTCGTCAGGGAGGAACCTCCATCTCATCGGCAGTGGATGACATGACTGGACGATATAAAATATTTAACAAAAAAATAATATCGGTCTAACCCTAGAATGACCTACTGAGGATTGAAAAATTGCTTTTCACATTATTCAGTTTGATGCTGTGTTAACATTTTCATTCTTTCCCAGGTGTCCTCATACAGAGATTCAAGGTATGGACCATTCAAGTATAAAACTATACAATTTCATTCAGATCACGAACAAATGAAACAGGAAAATGAAGACATCAAGGGAGACGGACAATAAGGCAGTAGTGATACAGTGTTAGTAGAGAACGTGTCTGCTTAGCTTTAGGCCTTTTTCACACTGCATCCATATTTAGGCCAACACAGTACAGTTTGATTCACTCAATGTTTGTCTTCTGATTAACAATACAGTTGAAAGGTTTCATTCCAAAACACTATATATCCATTTTGGAATTGGAATGACTAAAATAATTAATGAAAATTGGTATTTTGATTACTTAAATTTATCATTAAATATTTCCAAAACACAAATAATTCCATCATCAAAAATGTAACTAGTTTGTAAGCAAATCTCTCTCTCTCTCTAGATGACTAACTTTAATAGTAACTCATAACATGCTTTGTGCAACCCATAATTCACTTTCATGCCAGCAAAGATTTAGTAAGACTAGGCATAATTTTTTCCAGATATTGGATATCTCATTTTGTAATGAAACTCTTGCAGAGAGAGCTGTGTTTTCCAGGTCCAGGTCATGATGTCGCCGTCAGACACGCAGGAAATAGAAGAGCGGATACGATACCTGCTGGAGCTGCCCTACAACAGCAGCTCCATCACCGTGGCAACACAGGACATTCAGATCAGCCGCATACGTAAGTGAGGCTCAGGCTCGGTGAAAAATTACATGGCACAGAAGTGGAAATAAAATGTGGTGTTACTTTTGATTCTATATGATATTACTATTTGAATTACAATGCTAAATTGAGATAAAATGTGAAGTCTCAAGTCAAGTCTCAAGTCTAAATGTAGAACACCAAGTTAAGTCTGAACAAGTCAAGAGTCTAGTATCAATTTAATATCTTAAAAGAAAATATCTTGGACTTTTCAATGCAATATGGTTTTAACAGGATAAAAACTTGGTAAGAGCATCATGAGTTTGATTTCTATAATGAGTTTCAACTTCAATAGATTCAATCATTCCACACAAATTTAGAAAACAGAATTTAAATTCAGTTGTCTTGTGGAACAAATCTCATCACTTTCAATCTAAGTTATTTACACAAACACAAGATCTTTTGTCAAGACTTTAGAAACCTTTTCAAGTGAAGTCTCAAGTCTTCTCTTCATGCATCAAGTCAAGTCTCAAGAAAATACAATTGTGACTTGAGTCTGACTTGTCTCTTTCTCCATCTCTGTCACTGTCGCCCTGCTTTAGTGATATTTCAGTGCAAACCTCACACCCACCAGACCAGAAAAGGCCTGTTTCAGTGGCCCGCCACCTCGGGGCAAAGGAACGCCACTCGGCCGTGTCCAGGAAACCCCCGCCGCTACGCCACCCGACACTGGTGAGAGCTGACATCATTCATTCAATCATTTTCTCTACCTGCTTGATACCTCTACAGGTACTCACTTCTCTACTACGACCCCCCAAAATTATCTCGCGAGACCCTTGGCGGTCCCCACCCCCAGGTTGAGAACCACTGTGTTAGGGCACATTTCTTAAATCAAAGTGGACTGCCAGACTTTGCTATAAAGAAACCTTAAATCTCTCCTGTGCTCTTTGGCTTTATTACTTGCTTTTCAATGCCGGACATCTGGTGAAGTTGATACTGTATGTCTGCTAACTATGATCAATAATCACTGAATTCACCTGCAGACAAATTCGTCATACAAATCATATTCAGAAAAGACCTTTTGTACTCAGAGTCTGATATATCAGTAAATACAGGCCTAGAGTGTTGATTTTGTCTGACTGTATATTTACATAGCTGTGTTCAGAACCCTGTCTGTGTATTGATTCAGTATGACATTACATATTGATGGCTGTTCATGGGCGCTGGGAGACTGTGTTGTAAACGCATTAATCAGGAGGTTGGTGAGGCTAATGAGTGGAATTAATAGCTGGGCGATTCCCGGGATCAATAGCCTCACAGCTGTCTCATGATCGCATAATAAAGTCTGTAGTTCAAGATACATTCATACTTAGCTGATGCTTTTATGAAGAGCCGCCTACAGCACAATCAGTGAGCAGGTTGGAATTCAGTATCTTGCTCAAGGAAACTTCAAAAGGATACGTGGCTGTTGATTGGCTGTCGGGGGAATTGAACCTGCGAGTTCAGTTACATGGGAAAGTCTCGTAAAGCCTTGGCAATCCTGTGAACCTGTAGATAACAGAAGTTAACTATTAGCCAGTGACTGACACTGTTCGCAGGTAATATAAATCTCTTTATCCTAACTATGTCTGTCTGTGTCACTGTAATAGTCAAAATAAACTTTTATAGCACATTTCAGTAACAAAGTGCTTTACAGGCTCAATAAAGTGCTTTACAGAGTCAAAAGAGAAGACAAAGAAAAGCAGAAATAGCATGTGAACAAACAAAAAGTAATTACAGACCTAAAAAAAAATTAAAGCAGGGACAGGAAAGGGAGATGATGAGAACTCTCTAGGATCAAGAGTAAGACAGGATACATAACCCTTAAAATAACAAATAAAACAGAAGGAATAAAACAGGACATTATACAAAAAGCATCTTCATCAAAGTAAGTTTTGAACAGGCTTTTGTATAATGTTTGACTCTGCCTGTCTGAACAATTTAGTGATAAGCGCCTCTCTGATATTGAACAGTAAGCTGTGCCTCAGTACCCAGTGGATGCCCCCGGACCTGGAGGACTGCCCTCTAGTGGTGGAAATCATCCCTGATCTGGACCATGTGGACGTCACTGCTGGTCAGTTACACACTGCAACCATCAAATTTGTCTCTCAGCGCATATTTCTGTTTGCCTTATTTTGTAATTGCCAGTTTGTTTATTTTCCTGATAATCCTTGCTACTCTGGTGCAGATCAGGATTGGGACTTCATGGCATTCATAAACTGAATTGAGAATGCATGATAAATTCCATTTCAATTCCTGGAGTTAGAATGTGAATGTCACCCAGCTCTAAGGAAACAGAATTGGAATTGAAGTGGAATGACAAGAGACAGAATTGAATTCCATTAAATTCCACTTCTAAGAGAGGTTGTCTTGACTTGCTAAACATTATAAATCAAACATTATGAATCAAATAAGAGACAGTTCAACAAATCAAATACATTCAATCATAACGTGTGTGTTACGATTACATGTTATACATCAAATACCACCTGAAAGGAACCTTTAACATTTTATGATATTCAGTATTGATAATATACAGTATAACACTATGTGTAATCTCAAATATGTGGTAAGAAAAAACAAAAAAAACCATGGAATTTCACAGAACTTCACAAAAATTGTAATTGATGAGTTCATTCATGAATTGACCTCAACCCTGGTGCAGCCTACATCATTTTACAAGTCATATTGTTTATTTCCAGAGAACGCGCTGGATGTGGTGGATATGATCCAGAGTTTGCTCAGTAACCACTCCACCCTGAGCTACCAGGAGCTGGTCACCGTTCTCAACAAGCTGAAGGCCATCGTCAGCCTCAGTGTGGTCACACCACAGCTGGGCGGAGCTCTCATCAACATCATCTCCGACATACTGGAGTCTGACAGTGACTTGCAGCCTTTTACCAACACGTAAGAGTGGAGAAAGCCATTAGAGATCCAAATGGAGACTTTTCTGATGTGGCAGCTGTTTGACGTCTCTTTACACCCCCTTCTTTTTTGTTGTTCTTCCTCTGCAGTATTCTGAACATCACGGAGGCAGTGGGAGACAGGATGTCGGGCTATGAGGGCTCCTCCACCCTCGTTGCTCCGACCATCGCTCTCTCATTGGTGGATGTAGACCCTGGACAGTTTGGCAGTCTGACTTTTGGAGTGTCATCCATCCAGGGAGGCTTAAAGCCTGAGGTTCAGAGTATCAATATGTTCATATTACATGAATAGAGTGGAGATTGAGAAGGCACAAAAGGTTGCAGGTTGAGATGGAGGTTAGAGAGACTGTCATTTTGATTCCTCTGGGAAAGCACAGAAGAAATGGGCTCTTGAACTTGATTATCTTTAATGCGCCGATTTCTAGCCTAGTATGGAGGCAAAGATGAAGGGAGTTAAATCCATGGGCTATAGTTCAGTGCTGAGAAAAAAAATAGGGTATCAAGTGATGATATTAGTGTGTAGTACTGTAGCTGAGCTAAACATACACGGAGCCTTGATTTTGGTAAAAGGTAATCTTTTTTTGTTGTTTTTTGCATAGATTAATTCATATTCCGTCACATTTTTTTGCAATTAAACTTTCTAACATCAATAACATATTCCTGTCAATCAAAGTCTGCACTGAATCATTCCCTGATATAAACCAATTGATGACGGCGACATAAAATCACTTTGACTGATGCTGTAAATTAAAATATACATGCTGACCCCTGAGTTTAAAATGCATTTCTCTGTGTTGTAGATTTTCATCAACAAGTATCCATTCAACGGCACGGTGGCCTTCATCTCCCTGCCGTCCGTCCTGCAGCACAGCTTCCCTCAGTACAGACCGAGCCAGACTCCGCCCAGAGTTCAGTTTCAGTTCTATGGCATCCCCATGCTCTTCAAGGTATGACACGTTTTCTTTTTGTGTGTGAATCTTTTCTTAAAAAACAAACAAAAACAAACAAGAAGGAAAAAGACATTCATTTCAGGCCATTTGAATAGTATGACCATTCTCCACTCCTGGGTCTTTTTTATACTTTGACGGGAATATGAAGATGCATATAAACGCTTTTCCTCTGAAGTGATTATAATGGGATATGAACTAGTATCTGGTAAACTCTGCAGTAATGTAGTAAAGTTTTCACTTATGCAAATTAAACTCACAGGAAAAACTTAAATGTTATTCCCCTTTAACCCTCCCCCCTCCACCCCAATTAATAAGTAATATAATAAAAACCAACACATTTTGTTATTATTTTCAGAGCAGCCAAAAGGGGCAGATCCTAAACACCTTTGTGGTGTCAGCCAGCGTGACCAATGCCAGCGCTCCAATCAAAAACCTAGATGAAGACGTCAAAGTCACGCTCTACCATCTCATACCCAACACAGTAGGACCCGCTGTCATTTAAAAATACTATATGGCTAATCACTGATGAAGTAATTAGCTGCAAACTAACAGCTGCAGTACTATCAAAATAATAAATTCATGAATTAACAAATAATCAGTCGGTAGCCTTTGCTTAATAGATATATTTTCCTCTTTGTTACAGCTTAACAAGGATGTGCAGTGTGTGTACTGGAACTTCAATAAAAACAGTAGGTCCTAATTTAAATCAAACTGCCAATGTTGTGAATTCTGTATGGACTGAGTGAAGCTAACTGAATGAATGTGTGTGTCGCTGTCCAGATGGCCACGGAGGCTGGGACGGTTACGGCTGCAGGAAACACAACAGCAGCTCCAACTACACGACTTGTCTGTGTGATCACCTCACACACTTTGGGGTTCTACTGGTACATACAAAAAATACATTGTTGTTGTATTAGTTTCCAGGAAAGCACTCCTTGCTCCTGTAGTAGTAGCAGTAGTAGTAGTGTCAGTAGTAGTATCAGTAGTAGCAGTAGTAGTAGTAGTGTCAGTAGTAGTATCACTAGTAGCAGTAGTAGTAGCGGCAGTAGTAATAGTAGTAGTAACAGTGGTAGTAGTAGTAGTGGTAGTAGTGCTTACTGTAGTTACTGTCACATTACTATTATTATTAAATAAGATACTGTCTCTGTGACCATCTCTTGTACACTTTTGAGAGCTGTTGCTGTCACACTGAAGAATACCTGTACATATGTGTGTGTGTGTGTGTGTGTGTAGGATGTCTCCAGGACTCAGGTGGACCCGGCTAATGAGCAGATCCTGACCATTATCACCTATTTGGGCTGTGGAGTCTCATCACTGTTCCTGGGGGTCACCGTTCTCACATACACAGCCTTTGAGTGAGACTCAAACCTCTGACGTGTTGTATCCACTTGTATGCAACACTAAGTAACACTAAGGCCCAATCCCAATGTCCCCCCTACGGACTGAGCCCTGAGCCCTCACGGACTTAATTGACGTCACCTGTGTGCGTAGCTGTAGCGCCTGAGTGCGAGTCATGAGGGCCCGAAATGGTATAGGAGCAATGGGACAGCACTTTGCGGCATCACGTGTTGCCTTGACGATGTCAGTCTCCCGTCAATTAATCAATTTGTAATTTACTCTTTGTTTGCGCTTTTGTCTATAAACAGCATTATTAAGCTAAAATGAAAAAAAAAAATGATGAATAATGTTAAATAGGCCTAGGTATATGTTTTGCAACATTGCAAAGTTTATACTGTGCTAATGGATATAGAAAATACTCTTCATTCTACTAGAGGTTAACCTGCACTACATCATTACAATATGTAAAAAAACAACAAAAAAAAGGTGGTACGTTGAAAGCAAACAGTACTTTTAATAATGCTTAATGAGCACAAATAAGCACATAAGATATAGGCAGCATATATTAGCAGCATCTAACATCCTTCTTGAACGTTTAGGAAAACTTAACTTTCTTTTTTCTCAAATGATCTGTTTATTCTGTTTGAATGTTGCAATGTTTTCTGTTTTAACTGTATCTTGCATGTAGTTTCACCCTTTCATTCCTGTTTCTCTCTAAGTTTTTGTTAATAGTTTTTTGTGGTTATTTTTCCTTAGTTATGTTTTTTTTTCTTTTGTATCGGGTGTATTGGCTGATATTTTCCACATACATGAATAGTAACGTCACAAACACTATGAACTGTGGGTAATTCCCTCATGCAAAGTCTACAGAAATGTGGACTTGCTGAAAGTCTGCATAAAGGGTTCAGAAAGTCCGCCAGTGAGCCCTCGCGCACTTACCGATTTCACAGTGGGACAGCCCTGAACCCTCGCGGACTTGTCGGGAACGCGCATCAAAGTCTGTGAGTGCGGACATTGGGATTGGGCCTAACTGTGTTTACATGCAGCCTGGTAACTTGTTAGTATGTCTGACTGAGCTGCACTCCAAATGACACATCCTAAACTTTATCAGCCTCAATCCAGTTGAATGAATTTCCCATGAAATCTGACCTGGTGACACACACAAAATAAATGTAAAATGCAGCGTAAAGGCCGGTAGAGGCTGTGATTCTTCTCAGCGTATTGATGTCAAAATGGTACACGTAGCACCTTTAAGCAAGTAGAATTCCTTGAGCACCCAATGTACTTGGCTAAAACAGATGATTCTGATCGATTACCTTTTTGAAAATCGATTCATTGTGTTGTTTCTGTAGTTGAATATTGTGCTCTCTCTGTCTCTCTGTTTCCCCCTCTCTTCCTCTGCCCCGGTCCATCTGTCTCTCTCAGGAAGCTTCGTAGAGATTACCCCTCTCAGATCCTGATCAACCTCTCCCTGGCCCTGCTGGGCTTGAACCTGGTGTTCCTGGTAAACTCCTGGCTGTCCTCCTGGGGCCTGTACGGCCTGTGTGTGGCTGTAGCATCCACACTGCACTATTTCCTGCTGGCTTCATTTACCTGGATGGGATTGGAGGCGGTCAACATGTACTTGGCCCTCGTCAAAGTCTTCAACGTCTACATTCCCTCCTATATCCTCAAGTTCTGCGCTCTGGGATGGGGTGAGCCATGGATCCAAAACGATTGGAACCTGCACAGTGTCAGAAAAAGGAGAAAGTCCATACAGAGGCTTGTAATGCAAAAAAATAAAATTAAATACATAACAGAAAATGTTCTAATACAAAAATGTATACAAAGAGAACAAAGATAATTCAGTTTACACTATCCCCAAACTTTTGAGGCTGACCCATTCTATGCTGTGAAATACAATAGATCATAAAATGCAATGTAAACCAAACTGCAAATCACATAGTGAAATGTAAGCAAGCATTATGGATCAGGTATTAATTTTCAAATATAATATTAATGAAAGCTCTTCAGTTACCTTGAGTGTTCATTTTAGCCTGTAACGAGTGCAAGATGCTATTTGTTGGAATCCAGTTGGTTTCACAGTGTCAGACAAAGATAATCAAATCTGAGAAAAGCAACTGAATGAATGGGATTGCTCCCTGGTCTTTGAAAACATCAAGTCAAACCCTTTAAAATAGTCTTTTTAGGTAAATCCAGCATATTGAATATGCACTATTTTTCATCTGCTTGTTGCACAGAATATTAAATATAACCCAATATCTGTTTACAATTTCTCCAGAATAACTTCTCTCAGTTACACGACCAGGTATTCCACTGCTAATCTGTGGTCTGGTGTTGGTAGTAAAAACAGAAGGCTCTATCAGCATCTACTGCAGTTTATGTATATTGCTGCTGTCGGAAAAAAACAACAAACAAAACAAAAACCAAACAGGAATTATGAGGAAGTTTTATTTTCCAAATGACACCCACGTATTTTAGAAATTGCCTTCAATGGTTCTCATTGGTCCTCAGGCCATTTTGTTTATTCAACACATTACGTTCCCATTACATTTTAGGCATTTAGCTGCCGCTCTTATCCAGACCGACTCAGAGACACTAACAGGACACAGTGCAGTTGATGGGGACACGCTGGCTGTTGCAGGCATCAAATCTGTGACCTTTCAGTTACGGGACAGTCTCTCTACACACTCGACAACCCGCCGTGCTGCATGTTGAGGATCGTGTAAACACTCAATTCAAGCCAGAGTCTGAGGTTTTCAAACGACAGCTGTGATACGAGCTGTAAGAATATACTACCTGTCCCTCCCTGCAGGTATTCCTCTGGTGATCTGCGTCCTTGTGCTCATCGTGAACAGAGAGGCCTATGGGAGTCATCTCTACACAGACACCCAGCCCAGCATGGAGTCGCTGGACAACTCTGAGGAGTTGTGAGTTGTGTTGTCATCCTTTATTCAGTCTCCATGTCTTAGCACTTAACTGAAGAGCTTCATTCCAGAATGAGATATTCACCATTTAAAAATGTAAGCCCTAGCTACTCTTAGAGAATTATTGCTGGAATAAAAGTTAAACCCACTATAGTGTATAATTCAATTTACTTGTTAAAGACCTTTGTTCAAGAAATAGAACCAATTTAGACGATATATTCATTTGTATTTTTTATATATTGCGCAATGAAAATTGGGTAACATTTTCCCCCAATCCGGATGGAAAAGATGACTGTTTTGGGAATTACAGGATATAAAGGGTAGATTTATTTGTGACTGCAGAGACATCTGCAACTCTAAAGGCCCTCAATAACTGATTATCTTTCACTCTCTCCCTCCATCTCTTTTTTGCATCACTTATCTCTCTCACTACCTCTTCTCCATCCCTTTCCCGTCTCCATCCCTGTTGGATCAGCTGCTGGATCCAGGATGACGTGGCGTTCTACGTGTCTGTGGTCGGCTACGCCGTGCTGGTCTTTCTCTTCAACATCGCTGTAAAAACATTTTCTTTGAGTTGTTCAGCGGACCTTTTATCCATTATTTAGATAACTATGAACCTTCCATTAAATCTAGTCAAACATCTAATGGAAAGGAACAGGCTAATGTACTTTTGTGTAATTGTAGTGACATTTCCACAATATTCTCCTAATCAGCTCTCTGGTCATTCTCCCAACACCATCACTCAGCTTTATGGGAAGATCTACAGGCCCGTTTATCATGCCCATCAGATGATTTTTGACAGTATAACAATATTTGAGTAGACAGGCCTGGCCTTGTTGCCCAAATCAAATCTCCTATTCACTCTCCTGACACTTGATACAGAATGGCTCCTGTTAAGTTTTTTCTGAATTATAGATAGTGCCGATCCTGTAAATCACCTTCTTTTGAATCTCCTCTCAGGTTTTTGTGGTGGTTCTGAAACAGTTTCGCCACATGCGGGCCAACAGTCCGGCTGGGATCCGCAGCGGACTGATGCACGACCTGAAGGGAGTTGCCAGTCTCACCTTGTTACTGGGACTCACCTGGACTGTTGGCTTCTTCACCTGGGGCCCGGCCAGAGTAGCTCTCCTGTACCTGTTCTCCGGACTCAACTCCCTGCAAGGTGGTCTGTCTGTCTGTGTGTAGAAATGTAGTAAATTATTTAAAGTCATTCTGAATAAGAGCATCTACTTAATGTCTAAAAATGTAAGCGTAGAGACACTGTTTGAGTCTCCGTGTTTATTTATTGAGTGGAGGTTTGCTAAACAAGCATGCTCTTTTTTCAGCAACACTGATAAAAAGAAGAAATGTAAAAGAGACTGACAGCTTTTGCATCAGTTGGCCTTTTTAATATATATATATATTTTTTTTTTAGCAATGTGTGAGTTCACAACTGAGAGAAACCTCCTAAATTAAAGGACCTTTCCTTCGAGCGCAGACATCTCTCACTTGCTCATTCATACAGTTTTAAACATTCATACCTATAAATATTCACACACACACGCTTCTCTAAGCCTTCGGGCTGCCACCACCAGACCGGACTTCATCTCACTTTCTTTCATATTTCAGGACTGTTTATCTTCCTCTTCCACTGTCTGATGAAGGAGAATGTCAGGAAACAGTGGAGGATCCACCTGTGCTTCGGACGTTTCCGACTTGAAGAATACTCTGGTATGACAGTCGCACACAGTATGTTGTGGCTTTACTACAGTGACTGAGGTTTAGACAGTGCAGTGCAGGTGTGTTTTAGGAGCAGAAAACAAAGGCTCAAGCATGGACTGTTTAGAATAGAACAAACATTGGTAATGTGCGCTAGTTGAGCGATGAAGTATCAAAGTACCTGTAGATGTTTGTGTAGCTCAATAGTCAATTATCTATCTGGTACGAATTACAGATCCAGATTTTACATTTTTAGCTGTGAATTTTCCATTGCCGGGCTTATTCTGACAGTAATTCTGATTACATATTTATAATGCAAAGGCTTGAGATCAACAGCTGAAAATAGCTTCTTCCATGTAACAACTTTGGCTGTGCAGCATGGGTGTATGTACATCTCACATCTACATTTTAACTCAAAATACCAAGTTCTCCAACATTACAAGTAACCCAGGAGTTGAAGAATTGAAGAGTGTGTTTTGGTTTGTGTTGTCAGTGTGTTGTGGAAGCGTAGAAGTGGAAGAGTTCCCCCTCTGCTGTATTGATATTACTGTTGCCACACTGAAGCGCAGTTGGCCTCAAGTCTATTCTTGATTTCTCAGTCTTAATGGGTCGTGCATAATGACTGTGTAGACTGAAGTTAATCGTTGCATCCAATAAAAGCAATTACAATAACGGCAATTCAGGGTGTGTTTTTAGTACCTGCTTTACAATGATGTTGTTGTCATCCAGAGTGGAGCCACACAGCGTCAGTCGGAGTCGTGGGCAAACCCAGATCCGGCCCTCCAAGACCGTCAGTGCCGTCGGTCCGGTCGGTGAAGTCCAGCTCCACAGACAGCACCTCGGCTTCCTCCGACTCCAGCCAGAGAGACTCGTCCAGCAGGAGACCCAACCTGGGTGAGGACAAAGCTTCTGGAGCATTTCATCCCAAAGCAATAGATATCCTTATATACTCTTATTCCCTTATTACTCAGCCTGTCAACACTACTACTCCTAATACTACTAATAATAAACTCAGAATTCCAATTAGACAAGCAATAACAATGCAAGCTAAATTAAACCTTTACTTAACAATAACACAGACAAAAATAACAAAAACAAAATAGGGAATCTATATTTACAAAAGCCTAACTCTAAAAATGTGTTTTGAGAGATGATTTAAAATATGAGAGATTTAGTGCTCCAAAGCATAGGAATTGTATCACCCTCTGGTTTTTCTAAGCCTAGGCATTAGCATTGATTATATTCCATAGTGAGTGTTTTTATACCATTTTTAAGAGGGGATGCTACATTTTTCAATGGTCTGTATCTCCTTTTGGAACGATACTCTTCATGCATTATTTTATCAACATCTTTTCATCATTTAGTTGCACCAAAAGCTAAAACTCATCTGGGTGACCTTTAGCCTCCTTCATCGTTATGAAATTACAGATGACTGGATCACAGATTTACTCACACATCCTAATCACTCAGCTGCTAGAATTGTGGTGAAAGTCATGGCATACAATAATGAAACTGTATTGATTTAATGGATTACTTACAATCGATTTAATTAGGTATGTCTGAAGCCCTCAGTGAAAACGCCATAATTGTTATTACTTAAAGGTTGCCATTATGATGACAGCTCATTTCCTCTTAACCCCAACACACACACACACACACACACATACATTCTTTATCCACAATTTATGAGCAAATGTCTAATTTCTATCTATAAATTCTTCATAGATGTTTTATTATCTTCCAGGCCTGTTTGTGAATGCTGTGGCTCTGCCTCGAGCCCAGAGAGGCTCCCTGACAGGAGCTCCACCTTCCCATAGGGGGACGAACCTTACACCCGGCTGGAAGAATCACATGCTAGGCCAACCAGGACACTAACAGATACACAGACACGCACACACCTACACAAACAAACACTGGCATCCAAATTTTGGAATCGGTCATCAAATCAAAAGCTGAAATCTTTTAGAGACTAGGTGTACAATAGGAAACAAGCTTGAACATGTATAATGATTCTTAAATATGACAAGGACACACAGGCTACACACTGACACTGAGACTTTTAGTCCATGTACAGTATGGAGCCAAGAGTAACTGTTAAGTGCAGCTGTGTTCTCACTTCATAAGATAATGTAGTCATGCAATTTTATCAAACCGTTTTAGCTAAATATTGTAAAAGAGCCTGTAATTATGGAGACATGAGTAGCTGCATCAGTGAGAGGGCATCAGTTCCAAGGAGGAGTTGGTTGCCAAGCAACTGGTGCGTGGAACCATGGTGACACTGAACCACACAATTTGTAAAAAAAAAAAAAAAAAAAAAAATTAAATTAAATAAAAATGAATATGGTGACTTGGGGACAAGAGCAGTGTTTCAAAATTCGCTAAACATGCACCTCCATCATGGGAAGATCTGGGACATTTCACCTACACACCAGTGGTTTAGCCTGAAGACCTGCTGGAGTGTTTTGTGTGTGCTTGTGCATGAGAGAAAGTAACTTCCACAATACCAGCAGCTGGAATAAACATCTTTGAAATGAACTGCATCAAATATAAGGAAAACCGAGATGTTTGAACAAAATTTTGCCTCCTGGGATGAGAAGACAGATCAAGCAAACCACCATCTGTGGAGAACTGCACCTCATTGGCTGAAAGTGGAGCCTGCTTACCACTACAACACTACGGTTAAAACAGAGTTGTAAGACAGCAGCAGGCCCTGTCAATTTAAGCTTCTTCTCTTAGCTCATACCTCCGCCTGGCTTCTCACCGTCCACACAGTATTTAGCTTTGATATAGGCCACAAGATGGCAACATAACATAGCAGAGCACATTCTGAAGGAGATGGCCTTAGTACTTACATATACAGGCACAAGGAAGAGGCGGTGTGCAGTGGACAAGCATGATCCATCCGGCTGTTCAGCAACAGTGAGGCTTGCCATTAGTTTGTGAGACACCTTGGGTTCTTCAGCTGCTAGGTCAGATCTGACCTCTTGACCTAAAACAGACTGCGGTTGCTGTGGGTTTTACTACAAGCTTAGTGCATCAATATGAGAGTTGTTACATGCACAAATTTCCCCCACACACTGAGTATGATACTCACTGGATATTGATGACCTTTGTCCCTGATAGAAGAGCCAAACAAAGCACACATACTTATGATAATATCAGTAGACTGAATAGACCTGTTTGCATACCCACCTACTGTCTTTGAGGAAGGCATTGTCTATCTGAGAGACAGTTGCTGTTCAGCAGCGAACAGGAAATATTATGCAATGCCTACTGAACTGGATTTGGTTGAGATGACTGACTCCACTTCCACACTGTACACAGAATTATGTATACTTTTGAATTATTTTTAAAGTATAGACCCCTCTGTATACTAAGCAATGGGTGCAGTATGCAGTTTGGTACATCATATAAACTGCTGTGTTCAGTACAAGCTTTTGGCTGCAGCCTCAGACAGGGAGATTTCTGCCCCATTCTTTGTGACAGCAAAGAGAAAATGTAACCTATTTGTATCGTGTTAGCCTGCAAGCAATGTACTTCAGTTGATTCCACCTGCAACTCAGTCAAAACCAGCTCTCTATGGTGCATCAGTGTAGGGTCTCATTTATTTTCCCAAATGCCTACACAAACTCAAAACAACACCAATATTGTATTTAAAACAAAAATAAAATGATAGTTAGGGGCAGTTAGTGCAGCACACATGGTAACAGTGGACAAAGTCTCAGGAGGAACTCAGGAAAACTTGTAAATGGCTCTTTTCTGGGAGGTTTTCAGGCACTAAAGCAGTCCACCAGCTTTTTAGAGTTCCAGGGACCTGCATGGTTGCGCAGAAACTGCTCGTTGACAAGTTCCTTGGCTGTCTGATAGAGGCTGCCTTCCACCTACAAAACAACAATTTACAAGATGAGAGAGCTTTAATGTCGGATTTCACAACACACCATGGTTACAAAACAGCTTTCACTCATGCTGTTGCAGGAGCCGCTGCACATTCCCCATAATTGCACTTCTCTTAATGATACTTTTGCATTGCCCCAGCACTCAGTTTGAGCATTGAAGCTTATGTGTGATTATCTTTAGCTGAAACACACCTTGACACTATGGTAAGTAGGAAGATCCAGCAGGTAGCTGTGCCCACCCAGCTGTGCAACGTGGCGGAAATATCTGTAGAGGGCTCTCTTGCAAAGTCTGCTGGAGAAGCCGGGGCCGCTCACTGACGGGGAGCTGGAAGATAAGAAACCATAAATCATATTTCAACAGACAAACGTTTCCTCGTCAATATATTGATTGCCTTACACCATACATTACTGGTTTTCTGTGCTGTGGGGATCCGAGTTGGTACACAGGAAGACTAAAAATGGGTCCTCAAATTATTCTAGGTTAATTGTTGGCTTCAGCAGCTTTAAGTTAAACTGCAACAGCCAGAATCAAACTCTATTTCACGGGTTTTTCAAACAGGGGTGAAATTACTTACTGTTGCTAGAACGCAACCATTTTATCAACATAGATCTGCATGGAAGATCGTCTTCCACCTTTGCTCTGCTCTACTACATTCCCCTTTAAAGGTTGCAGATGTTGTCATTTATCCAGGGGAATGTTCAAGCTACATGTTTTTTATTTAAAGTTGAGTCTGACATTAACTTAAGGCTTTTAGCTGGCATATTTTTCCCAAGTGACTTGCGATGAGTAGAACAGTGGAATATGCTTGAAGACATTACAAATAACCAACAGTAAGAACAAGGGTCAAAGTCGCAGTGTCTTGACCACAGAAAATGCACAATAATTCCTCTGCCTGAAGTATGATCATGTGTAATAGAGAAATAATAGGTAAAGAAATAAGGCCAAGGGGGGGGGGGGGGGGGGGCGACAGATTACACACAAAAAATGGACAAAAGAAATGCAAAAAGCAATAAAAATGTGTGCTTCTGGAAAACTGGCTAATTCACAAACTGCCAGGCATATTTCAAAAATGATGACTAATTCACATAGAGATTGACATTTCCCAGCGGTATTTACAGCTTATTGGAGTTGTGGACAGACTCTGCTCAGCCGGTCTTTGCTGGCTAAAGCTGCAGAGGGGAGAGAGAAGAGAAGTAGAGAGAGATTATGTGTGCGTGAAAAAACAGTTGAGCAGCTTCCCAGCTGACAAAGGCTAATGCGGTTTTGGGAGGATGGTATTGTTGAGCTGGGTGCAAGTTGGTACAAATAAATGCCCGAAGCGCTCCGTAGCACACAGTGAAGGAATGAGTCGGTGAGTGAAGGTTCTCCATTGCACTGACAGCATGTCATGGAGAGGGGGGAGGGACAGGTTTGCCAACATCCCTTTCACTGAAAACAAGGGTGGAAACTAGGGCTGAAAGAAAAAAACAAAAAATCAAATTGCCAAATGTCAAATTTGTTTGACAGAAAATTGCAATTGCGATTTTTTTTGCAATTCATATCATCACAATTTTTTTTTTTTTTTACACTTTAAAATTGTATAAAGAAAAGTGATTTTGTACAAAAAATAGATGTCAATGTGCAGGATTTATTGAGTTTGAGTATGATGAAAGGTTTTCACCAATGTTGTACTTGATTCATGGACCAAAGATTACCCGCAGCTCTACAACACCTTGTTTAGAAATCCATTTTGAACGTCCCTCTCTCTTAGGCTGCGTTCACATTGCGGAGCGGTTTCTGCTCAAAACGCCATTATTTCCTAAGGAAGGGAGCGGATTCCGTGCTCACCACCGGCTCTGCGGCGGATCACGGATTTTTCCGCCGTGGTTGGTCGTGCAAAGAGTTGAAAATAGTTCAACTTGAGCGGATAAGATCCATGTGAAATGTTTCACTTCTCAACTCAGCCCTACTTTGGTTGCCTGGCAACAAACTGAGTGCTCCGCTTCGTTTCTGCCACTTTTTTCAAAAGTGAGCCGGATCGCGGATTTCAAGCGGAAAACGCTCCGCAATGTGAATGCAGCCTTAAGCAATTAATTGCAGCTGTGATTTGGAAATCACGATTTTGATTCTTCCCATCTTTTTTCTGTATGTGCTATCCCATTAATTCCTCTTCAGTTCAGTCTGCACACTTCAAGTTCCTCCTTATTTCCTGGCCTGGAAGCCCTTTTCTTCTCTTTCAGTAAGCCTATTTAGTCCTTGGTTATTTATGGTTCATTGTTTGGGAAGCAGTTGTACAGCTCAACTTGACACCGTGCTCCACAGTGTCACCTAGAACTAATAGTTGAGTCGGCAGGACAGGAGCTGCAATATATAGTAACATTGAGAGCGCCAGGGAGCATCTCAGATCTATTTTTGGCTGTAATCTCCCCATAGGGACAACATATCCTCCAGTGAACCACGTCACAGCGCCCCATTCCAGCTCCAGGACACCAGCAGTGGTCTGTGCCTCCGATGCCAAAAGGTGGCAGGAGCCCCAAGCCTTTCTGAGGCTGTCAAACAGATGCAAACTGCATCAGGCTCAGCCAGCAGCCCTCCTCTATCCTTGGAGCTGGCTGCAGGAGTGTAAATCAGGTAAGTAGAAGTCAGATAAGTCTCTCTGGAAGTGGAAGAAGGGAGGCCATACTGGTCTGACATTTTTGATGCCGGGCCAAACTATTTTTTCTGCTTCATAACAGCGGGGGCATTTAAACACATACTGCATTCTACATCACTGACTACAGTCCACATATCACAAGTGAAGCAGTACTAGTTGCACAGAATGTGTATTAGTATACACTAGGGTTGTCAAAAGTATCGATACTTCGATAAGTATCGATACTAAAAATTTGAAACGGATACAATACTCATTTACAACAGTATCGATACCAGCAGTGCTTTCTCTTAATGAAAAATCAAACATATTATTTCTCCGCCTCCACTAGCCACACACACACACACACACACACACACACACACACACACACACACACACACACACACACACACACACACACACACACACACACACCCTGCACCGCTGCCCCTCCTCTCACTAGTAGCAGTCAGCTGGGTTGTTGCCTCAGTCAGCAAAAAATGCTACAGAGTGGTGCCGACGAAGGGGGGTAACACGTCAAACTTGGCGAAGCACCTTAAGGGCCGACACGCCAGTCTATATAAAGAATTTCCAGAGCAGTGTTTCCCCTATAATTGTACAGGCCTGGCGAGCCACCAGGCCAACGAGATCCCTCGCCAGGCCAAAAAAATGCCAAAAATAATGCCAAATATCCATTCATTCGGAAATCAATAATCATTTGCGTTTGGGAGCCTCTGTTCGGCGCTGCTCCGAAACGTGAGTCAACCTCTGTGTCGTTGCCTGGGAAACTCTTGACGCGATGCGAGTGCCACTGCTATCACACTGTGTCCTAAACGCCGGGTTCAGACCGCATGCAGAAGCGCCGGGAAGCGCAGCCAGTTTCCTTTCGGCGCCCATGTTAACCGATTTGACCGTTCAGACCATCCGCGCCGTGCTGCGGCGCGCATTTCACAGGAAAACACCATAGAAAACACTATAGATGGTCATATCTCCATTATATCACCACAGAAGCACAAATATATTAAATGATCAACTTACCAGGGTCTTCACTGTTGTTGTTGATGAATCCATCTGTACTAATGCAAGTTTTAAATGCAACACATTGTAGGATGATGGTCTCTCTGGTTTTGAATTATCACTTGCCTTTTGAAAATTGCGTCTGTTATTGAATTACCACAAAAGTAAACAAGGATACATGTTTAGGTTTGTTTATTTAATTTATTTAGGCCTATGTCATTATTTAGAGAGAGAGAGAGAGAGAGAGAGAGAGAGAGAGAGAGAGAGAGAGAGAGAGAGAGAGAGAGAGAGAGAGATCTAGGTCCCCTAGGCTTTCCTAATTATTGCCTGATCACAAGTCACAACTCTTGCTGAGAAAACAAATAAACGCTTTGATATGAGGGAGTTTGTGAAGAAAGGGAGAAATTAAGAAGATGGGAGACATAATGTTAATGTTTGCAAAGGTCATAATGCTAAAGTTTTGCAAAGGTCATAGGTTACACAGCTTACTTTTATGCAATAAATGCAGCTTATTAAGTCATCCTCTCCTTGTGCTCACTTTGTTTTAAGTCTTGTATATACCAAGCGAACAAAAATTTGAACGCAAATATAAATTGCAGACCGCCTGCTGCGCCATCTGACCGAAGCCGACCGCGCCAATATGCCATCCCGCGCGCCTCATCCGTTTAGGGTTTTTTTGGTGCGTACCACCAGGCCTGAAAAAATTCTAGGGGAAACACTGCAGAGGTTAGCGAAAGCTCCCGTTTCAACATCACTGAAGCATTAAACATTTATCATAAACGTTAACATACCCTGCACATCATCCGTTTTAGTTTAGCTAGCAAACCAAACGTTAGCTACAGAGCTAGCTAACATTATCAATACGGATGTGCGCGATTAGTCGACTAGTCGATTAAACGTTTCTACCCTCGCTACCCTCGTCTGTGTTTTTTGCTTAGTTGCTTACAGTCTATGCTGCAGAGGCCAGGAGGCAATATGATGTTTCACATGCTTGTGCAGTATAAGCTCACTCCCCTCAATAAAAAAGAGCAAATCATGATGATCGACACCTGTCAATCAAAAATGTGTTAAAAAAAAAAAAATGGTAAAATTATATTTTAACATGAAAACAATATTTAAAAAAAAAAAGACTGAAAATTCATTTTTCCCTCCTGTGGTATCGAAAATGGTATCGCATATCGATATTTTCCTGGGTATTGTATCGAAGTTAGAAATTCTAGTATCGTGACAACCCTAGTATACACTACTTTTCACAATGTCTGTTTAAAGGTGACTGGAGATCATTTGTCAAACCATGTCTGTAATATCAGTTCAATCACTTGGCTACGTTTTTACCATCTGAATATTTGACAGCTTAACTTTTAGGCTTTTAATCAAACAACAAGCTATTAGCTGTTGTGTTACCACATCCTTCCTGAGTCCCTGCAATAACAAAGTCAAAAACAGGGTCAATACTGCCAGATTAGCTTATACAATAGCCCAGAAAATCAGTGAATATTCTTTTCAGATTTAATCAATTCAGTGTTTTTCAGTATCTGGGTTGGGCACCAAACTGAGTTATAAGAAGATTAAAATAAGTCCCCAGATCAGTCGGGTGGACATGAGTTTATGTTGATAACTTCCATAGTCCATACAATGTACAGTATGGAAAGGTGCTCTAATTACTGTATCATTACCTGCAAATCTTTTTGGGGTCTTGAGAATTTTGGAAATGTGGGTCCTCAAGAAAAAGTTTGAAAACTACAGCTATAAATCACCTCAAAATTTCCATGTTGAGAATAACGGTTCTAAAGTGGCACCCATCTTAATGAAGAAATCCACAGAAGCCCATCGAACAAATCAGGCTGATGGACAGCACTGTGCTGTGCATTTCATTAGCTGCATCTCCACCTTACCCATCAATGATGTAGCCATTTCCACTGTCCAGAACTTCAATGTCCTGGTCTCCGAGGCACCAGTTGATACTGAGATGCTCGTGCCGGGGGGAGGTCAGAACAGGCCCCACTTGGTCACCACAGAGGAAGAAGATCTTCTGTTTCCTGTAGGGTGGGGCCAGTGGGTCCTCCCATCCATCACCCAGTCGCTTGTTGGTAATGTCAGACAAGTCCTCAGCAGAGAGGCTCTGGCTCCCTGTACAAGTAATACTACAAATTAAAAAATGCTTTTCACATGCAATTTCCATTTATTGTGGCTGGTGATGTAAATCAATGGGATAGCAGTATCCGTTAGGGAGAGAAAGGCAGTTTTGTATGATGGGAAGAGCAGAGGGGTTGTGAAAAAAATCTGTGATGTTATTATTGGTAGAAATTTGTATATACGCCAACTGGTACACGATGAGGTAACCACTTAAAATACAGTTTTCCGGGAGAGAAAATTAAAATTAAATGTTTTGGCATTTTTAAATAGGTAATTATTCTGACATGAAAAAGTAGCTAACAAAGTGAAAATCATTTTTCATTTCATTATGACACTGGGATTGCAGTTGTTTACCTAGCACCATGCTGGTGATGTAGAGCGGCTGGATGAAGTGGCTCAGCAGCGCCCCCTGGACGCCGGTGACGGCCCAGCGACACAACTTGTCACTACCAGACATGCAACAGACCTTGGCGCCCCAGACACCGGGGTCAAGGTAGGTCACAGGAACCAAGACGCCCTTGGAATGGTACTGCAGCTTCAGCGAGGTACAGATGTTGTTCACAGTGCCCCTGAATACAACATTAGATTGTAGTTTAGTTGTTTACCTACTATTTCTGCTCTCATCCTGAGCAACATTCAATAATTAGAATTGCAAAAGAGACCTAATAATAATGGGTCATAATCAATGCAGATTGATGTAAACTATATGACAATTCAAACTACTGTAATCCGAGGTAATCCAAGTGACCATATGCTCATAATCATTATTTCAAACATAGAGATGCTTCCATTTCCAACTCGCATAATTTCAAGCAAATCTTTTGGAATGCAAGCAAATCTTTTAAGACAAGTCAATAACTATGATGCTGTGTGCTTTACAACAATTGTTATATAGGTTTCCATTTTTATCAGACAACAGACCTCCTGTTTTAGAATGAATTCTTTCATTTCTACTACATCAAGGCATTTCATTTATACATTGCAAAATATAGCTTAAAACAATGCACACATGACATGTTTGTATATTTAAATAATCGAAAGAAGGGAAAAACAGACTGCTGTACTTGAAGTAGAAGTTCTTTGCAGCTCCTTCTGGGCACTGATTGGTGTAGAGATGCAGGTTGACCTTGGGTTTGAGCTGAAGCTGGTGGCTGTCTGTACTACTCTCGAAGATGCAGTGCTCCTTGGCCTTTGGATCAGGATCAAAGAACAGCAGGAGCTGCTTGTACAAGAACCTGAACACAAGTCAGAAACACTCCTTCTCACTTTCAGCAACATTGGCATTTTCTATCCACTAATAGAGCCATCAATGGCAAAAGAGAGTGAGCAAGGCAATTCAGGTAGCCTTGCAGCATGTTTAGTATGTGTTATAAAGGCTCCATCATGAATATAAATAGGGAAAAAGGATTATTTATACATTGTATTAGTAAATTTACACAACGGGAACTGGACATTCCCTACTCTAGCTCCAAATTAAAAACACAACTCTAAACGTTCACAAGACTTGGGTATGTTAGTTATTCCCCCTCTTTGTGAACCATATAACCTGTTTGTACCTTTGGAGCGCCCGTCTGGCGATGACAATGGCATGGCAGTCGTGGATCATGGTCCCATTGTAGCAAAGCCACTTGGTGCAGCTTGAACGGCCAGCTCCCAACGCCACCACCTTGTAACGCTCACAGGGCTGACCCGCTGTGTCCAACACTTCTGTGGAGGAAATTAAATTGTTTTTTCCCCCCAATATTTTTATTAACATCGCTGCTTTAGTTAGTAACTGGTAGAGAGAGAGGTAGGATTAAGACAGGGAATGATGTGTGATACAGTTAAAGAGCAGGACAACAATGCTGTGAGCTCATGGTATTACTTCTGAGGAGGCAATGACATGAATTTAACGTTATATTTTAAGGGAGGGAAGAGAATATGAAGACTTTGGACATTAGTAAAAGGGAAATGCCATTTGGTTGCAATCCACATGCCATCCTCATACGTCTCCATTCAAATCCTAGCTGGGGACTGAGAGGAACGTTAGGTCATGATGAATTAGAGAGTTGGATAAAAGACCTGAACTATCCCTTTAACAGCTCCCTCACATCACCATGTCATGAAATCATGGAGCGAAATGTGAGGCGAAGAAGTTAATATCAATATTCTCAGCATGCAGAGGCACAGGGATACAGGACTGGGCAAATATATATTCAATTATCATTTTAAATATTTTAATCATCTGAGGTTAATCCAGTTAATTTTCAAGACACATAATCAGCCTCAAAAGCGGACACATCAGTAGAATAAAGTACTGTACATCAAGTGTTAATTTCCTCATTTTTTTGTAAATCAAAATGGATTTAACTGCTATTTTTTTCCCAGTCCTTGCAAGGCTCAAACTTCTCTTTGGCAATGGACAGATACAGCAACTAATGATAAAATAAGTAATGTGGAAACAATCAATTACCGTATATATGAAAAAACTCAATCAATAAGCTGGACTTTTAGCAAATCCAAACTGACATACCCGAGGTGTGCAGGGATCTCACCTGTCTCCAGGACAAATGCGGCCATGTGGCTCTTACAGCCGTGAAACTCGGGACTCATCTTCAACAGGCTGTCAAACTTCTCACTACTTATTGCTGCCATATGATTCTTGTGCCAGTCAGTTTGCCAAACTGGAGAACATAAAAAAATGTAATCAAAAGACAGCTATATAACCAGGGATAGAATATACAGTATATTTGGATATCACCCTGTCAGTGCTGTTTTACCAGCCGTCTCTGTAACAGCCCATTCAAATACTGGCTAATGATAATAACTTGCGCTCGCCTGGACAGAAAAATATAAAGCTGGTATTGCACTTAAGGCGCTGAATGCATTACTCTCCAGCGGAGATTAATTCAGTTCAAATGAGAAAATCTGTTTCTGCTGTATCATTCTGCAGGGAAATGCGACCACGAACAAATTGCGACCGGAAAATTTAATTTGGACACACTGGTCTGCTTACAAATAAGTGTCTTGGTGCTGTTTTTTCATATTGTTAAATGTGAGGGGGATTCAACAGCTCAAACCCACAATCTGCATGTCTATAAACCTTGATGTGCTGATTCAGATAATCATGACTGATAGTGGTTTGCCCTGTGTCCTTTATTGCCCTCCATTGTGAAGTGCTTTGTAGCTATGAAAAAATGATAAACCCCTGCACTACTGGAAAATGTTTTTTAGGGTGCTGGCAAGTGCAGGAAAAACCACTGTTGCAAAGGATTGATTTTGCCGCACAGCAAGTCTCTAGAAAAAGTTTGTGTGTTTTAGATGAGATAAAAAGTTTAGGAGTGAACGACGCATTTCGCTTCCTGTTTCTTCAGGTAAAGAGCAAACCTGAAGAAGCAGGAAGCAAAGTGCTAAAGATGATGATGATTATGATTATGATTATTTCCTGAGAATGTATTATACTGTATTTTCTGTGCAAGGTGGCTATCCACGTTTTCCCTCTGGGGAATCAATAAAGTTTCTCATCATATACTGTGTGTTTTTATATCCTTACATATGCCCTGTTCCCTCAATATGCCTGAGCCCCTAAATATGGCTGAGCCAAAACGAGCCACTACTGTACCTTCAATCTTCTTGCTGCTTTTTGGACTCTTCAGGTTCTCATTCTGGTCCAGGGAGACCTCTTCATCCAAGAGGCTGTTGTCAACTGGTGACATGCCAGGGAGGGAGAGGACAGCAGCATCGTCATCTGATTCTTCATCCTAGGAACGCAAAATAATTTCAGAGTAATTCGGGACCATGAACCTCTGATCTGCTGCTCTCCTGTAGCTTTAGGAGCATTAATTCATCATCAACATTGTGGGCACTTGCGAACATACTGTAGGAAAATTCACAGGACTAGCAGGACCATGTAATGTGAGAGGTGAACACAATTTATTCTTGCTGTCAACTTAAGTGACAAGGTGGCTGCAGATGTTTTTGAACCACTCCAGTTAGCCGAATAATCGTAACATGCACGTAGAGTACGTGCCAGTCAACTAATTAGCAGTTAATCATCACAGATGTTGAGATTTCAATTTGATGTCAGATTTTCAAATAAGGCTTAATGACTGCACAGCATTTCAAGTTCTCTGTGCAGGACGTCTTCCGCATAAACGCAGAGAACTGTGGGATACATAGAAACTGCTGACATTACCTCATCTTCATCCAGGATGGTGCAAGAACCAAGCTTATGGATTTGCCTGGGTTTGGAGGAGGGAGCCCCCTCTGCTCCGGGTCTGCCGCAGTCTTCTCTTATTTGGTCATTGTTTCTGGAAATAAGGAGATTTTTCCTTAGATTTTAACATGAGTAGTGATAGAGAATAACAATGTAGCTCTTTCTGAATATGAGAAATGGATTGTGGTTCGACAGTGTGAAAATTCAAAGTTTAGATTCAAATTTAAAAACTATCTAACTTTTACTTCCCTTAATTATGTAGATACTGCATGATAAACAACAGATACAATTTGTAGAAAATTACTTTCTGCTCAGGTACAGAAGAGTTAAGTGACACCTGAATGACTGACCCAAATTTGCTTCTTCATACCCACTGTATCAAGCCATTAGGTTTTTTTTTTTTAACCACCTGTGCATTGTATACTGTTGTAGATATTTGGTCATATCTTCTCTTTTCCAAATTGCACAAATTAAACAATGTTGTGGCAAAAGCACCATGGGAATAAAGAGGGGGGTGCAGTGCTTTAACACTGGACACTTTGGAATGTAAAATTCATGGGATCAACAAGGTCGTCTGATATAGGAGATTAACATTGAGAATTTATGTGAGCAGCTCATAACTCAAATGTCTGCATTTTGCACAGACTCAAATAACTCAGCAGTGGCAAAATTCCTACCTAACTTGTCCTATTCATATTCATCACTGATGTTAATATTTTCACATTTTCCCCACCGATTTGCATTTACTGCAATTGCAATTCCGGGCACATGTAGGCAAATGCCTTCCACTTAAGCGCAATTGTTTTTGGGGTTATGTGGCAAGCAGGGCAGGGAGGGTGTGGGTCAGGAGGCCGAAATACAAGAGCAGTGCATCATGACAATGAGGCTCACCGGCGCCTAATTAACTATTCTCTCTACCTGTGTGTTTGAGTAGAAGAGGAGTGGAAGATGAGCCTGAACTAGGAGAACACACATCCTCATTTACATTTCAGCCAATTAGCTGAAACCTTTTTAAGATTTTTTTGGGGTGAATTTTTGCCTTTATTTGATAGTTGAAAGACACAGAGAGACAGGAAAAATTGGGAGAAAGAGAGGGGTGTGACATGATGCGACAAAGGCTGAATTCAAATCTAGTACATGCATCCCAGCCAAATGAGCCACTAGGACGCCCACTGCTCTGAAACTCTTATCCAGAGCAACGTACAATGAGTGAGCAACAAGGAATTCAGCGTCGCGCTCAAGGACACTTAAACAGCACATGTGGGTGTTGATGGACACACTGGCGGTTATGGGGATCAAACCTGTGAACTTTCAGTTAAAAGTGCGGTCTGTATAACCTCGCTGCCTACTTAATTACCTCAAGCAAGTGGCACCATCATAATTTGAAGCATCGTCTCCTGTCAAGTGAGCAGGCTTCCAGGAGCTGTGAAGGTGTACATTCAAGCTTGGGTCAATGTCTGCCAGAGACTGAGAACAGGAGGCGCCTCGTCTAGAATGATACTTGACTGCTTCTTGGTCCGCCATGTTTTCCAAGCACCAACAACCTGCTTGTACCTGTAGAAATAAAAGAAAGTTAGAGTTATAGACATTGTACTTTGTAATTGAAATTCCTTGGACTTTTGGACCCACACTTAAATTGTTTGGCTACAAAACACCTGGATTATGCTGCACATGCTGTTTGGAGAAATTCTGCCCTTTTTTTTTTTGGAGTTGTAAAAAGATGGCCTGTTATATTCAATAGTTTGGGAGAAGGCTGAGACCAAACCACAGGGGCTAACTTGCTGTGTGTTTGGTGTTCCTACTTAACTTCAATGGAGTTTCCACTGACATGGGGGACATGAATGACATGACAGTAATCTCCCAGTGGATTTTAACAGGAAAAAAATTACAAGAAAGTACTGGTAGTATATCATACCTTTAATGGAATCCTCAATTTTTTCTGCCATTTGTCATCTAAGTTATATTAGAGTAATGGAGTGTGATTAAGGTTAATTATGAAGAAAACTAATCTTGAGATGGGGATAATCATAGTTTATGGATAATTCAACTTCAATCTCATATTTTGAGGCCGTGACAACATAAGTAACGCCTTATATTTCCTAACTGATAACTGTAATACTATTCCCGAAACTGATATAACGTTAGTAATATTAGCTAATTCATTACATTCCTTATTGGGAAACTAATGGCGTTACTGCAAGTTACCGCCTAGCTAACAACAGATCTAACACACTAAAGAAGAAACATGCACCAACATTTACATTAGGTAACGAAAAGGAGCAACGGAACTGAATTTCATGGTGGACATGATCTTCATTACCTGCATTTTTGTCAGACTACAGTTAACGGTTAACGACCCAGTTAGCTAACGTTAGTTAGCAAGAGAAAACTAGCAAAGCTTAACGATAGCTAAAACAAGACAAAGTTAGCGGTTTAAGTTACCACATGACAGAGCTGGCTAACGTTAACCTTAGCTAGGTGTTAGCTGACTAAACTGTAACATAAAGTTTTGTCCCCGTTATATATCTTCATCCCCGTTTTCAACGCTTGTCACATTACAGTACACTTTTACAGTAACCTTACATGCTTTGGATAATTTTACACTGGTGCTTTTCTGAACATGTCAACAAGCCTCCAACCTCATTGTTATGACGATAATACACACGTTTCATAAGTTAATGTTAAGTTATAGGTTAAATGTTTAAAAGCTTTAAGCTTACAAGCCAAATAAATAGCAACAAATGACCCAGAAAGTACCTTAGTTTAGTTTAATGTTACGCTTCCTCGAAATTGGAAGAAACTCCTCCGTGTCCGGATGGCGACTCAATTGGGCCAATTACCGTCGTGTCGTGCTGTGTGCACAGAGAGCCGTACAATAGACTGAGTTCGGCAGTTGAAGTGTTACCTAGCAACCACATCGCCCCTTCTCCTAATTAATTTTCCTATTGACTCTTAGAAAATTTCTCAAATCATCATGAACATTTCCAGAACGGTAATTCCTTAAATAGATAAAGATTGCAAACTGTAATCCACAATCAAACAATGCAATCAAACGGCCTTGTGCTCAAAATGAATGAAAGGAGATTGTTTTTATATGGAATTGAAATCACCATCACGTTTCACATGAATGTACACTGCAGTGTAATTTATTTATTTTTCATTGCTCACAGAGATGTCAGGCCTTTTCTCAAGGAGCTTGGAGAACAACAAACATAGGACCAAAATTCTCCAGTGTGAATTAGATTTTTGACATATTACACTGAATGACATAATGATCTCCCAATTCCATATAAATGTACAATCTTTCTCTATTGATAGTAAGTAGGTTCACAATTGATGGATGGATGGAATGATGGGTGGATGGATGGATGTACAGATAGCGTATAGGCCTATGCAAATGTGAAAATATGGATATAAGAGGAAAGCGGAGTGGTGAAGGGATGCTGTCCTCTCATTGTCTCTCACACAGTTACAGTATGAGCGAATATCTTACTGTCAATCCTCCATCCACTCTCTATTTGAAAGCACTTGTGGATGTCATGATTTTCTGGGAATTTAGATTGAATGTACGAAAAAGGGAAAATTGAAGAGCGGGTCTGTCATGTTTTATGTATAGAAGCGGTAAATAAGCAAATGGGTACAGAATGGTTTGATGGTTTCCATGAATTTTAAATCTGTTGCGTTATGCATGCACACACACACACACACACACACACACACACACACACACACACACATGCAGGCACAAACACAGACACATTCACACCACATAAAAAAACACACCAAACACCAAACCACCAAAAACACACACTGTAAACTCCCATGATGGAATTACTGTGTAGTTGTTCAGATTACTGCCATCACACCTACACACACACACTCACACACACACACACACACACACACACACACACACACACACACACACACACACACACGGCTCTCTGAGCCCTCCAGAGTGTGTGGCATTATTTGCCATGGAGAAATGCTCCCCTGATCATTGTGAAATTCTGGCTTGAACTCTATTTCCTTTCATGTTGATTCATTCACACCTCCAGAGAAAGCGTTCATATCTGTCTTTCCTGAGCCACGTGAGGCTTTCATATGAGTGTGTGTGTGTGTGTGTGTGTGTGTGTGTGTGTGTGTGTGTGTGTGTGTGTGTGTGTGCGCGCGGGTGTATGTCTCACATGAGACTGTGAAATGTTAAGTCACTCCTATCTCAAGACAGGCTGCCGAGGAGCAGTGGAAACTATCCAGCCTGCCTGTCATCTTTATTTTAAATACCGCCTATTCCCTCCCTGAGTCCCTCTCTTTGTCTCTTTCTATTTCTCTCTGTCTCTCTCTCTCGCTCTCTCTCTCTCTCTCTCTCTCTCTCTCTCTCACACACACACACACACACACACACATGCACTCACTCACAGGCAGAGAGATTCCCTTGTTTATTTTTTAATGGAAAAAAATGAAGTGGTGGCATATAGAAGACCGTAGAGCTCTTTTTCCATTTTCTGTCCAGGGACACTGTTTCCCAGATACACTGTCACAGCTTTTTGTGTTGGAATATGAACAAGCAAAACTGTGAAATACTGAGCCTGATGAGATTTTCCTGAACATATGTGATTGTGTATGTGTAAGTGTGATTGTGTCTGTGTGCTTGCGTGTGTGTGTGTGTGTGTGTGTGTGTGTGTGTGTGTGTGTGTGTGTAAAAACACCACGCACGGCTGACAGGCACTGTTGTTCCACTGTTGTTGCCTGCTTGGCTGTCGAGGATAGCACTGTGTGATAATGCTGTTAGTGTGTATTCTTTTATGCAAATCAACACAGGAGATGAAAACCTGATTTGCAACCAACTGGATTAGTCGTTAACATTGATTTTGTTATGCCCACCATGTGTATGCTCTACTGTGTGTGTATGTGTGTGTGTGTGTTCCATTCAAAGTCAGAAATCAGAAATCAATGTCTACTGTCTACTGATTTTTCTAAAATACTGTTCCAAATGCAACAGCTTGTCAATGATTTAGCAATGTTAGCTAACTTTTGCAATTCTAAGTGCGACTCAAATTTATATTATTTATTTAACCATTTACCACACAGGTGTAGATTTAAGGTCATACAATTCAGAAAATCGAACTTTAGTGTATTTAGAGGAATATAAGTGGAGGAGTTCAGGTATCTTGGAGTCTTATTCGCGAGTGAGGGTGAGAAGGATCGTGAGATTAGATGCACTGGCTGCAGTAATGTAGACATTGTTTTGGTGAAGGTGTAGGTATAGGCATTGTTTTGGTGTGGTGGTGATGGTGAAGAGAGAGCTGAGCCACACAGCAAAGCTCTCAATTTACTGCTCGATCTAAAGAATGAGACCAAGGAAACAAACGGCCAAAATGAGGTTTCTCCTCGGCCTCACGGTGAGGAGCTTGGCAGTCTGGGAGGACCTTGGTGTCGAGCTGATACTCCTTCACACTGATTCGTAGACACGAATAAGGTCGTAGACACGACCGACCGAGGAGTAGAGGAGTAGAGCATAGACATGCTGGAGGGACTACATCTCCCAGCATGCCTGGGAGTGCCTGGGGATCGCCCAGGAGGGAGCTGGAGGAAGTTGCTGGGGAAAAGGAAGTCTGGGCTGCTCTTCTTGTCCTGTAGCACCACAACCCTGACCTGGATAAGAGGCTGGAAAATGGATGGATGGATGGATAGATGAGGATGATAAACATGTTAAAAGTAATGCTGTGTGGCATGCTGTGACGTCAGATAACTGCATGTTGGCAACCTCGGAGCTGAGAAATCTTGCCCAAGTTTCCTACTTGGAATTCCGACTTGAAGGGCCGCTCCATTGCATTTTTCCAAGTAGGAAGTTGTAATTTCTCACTTTCCGACGTCTCTGGAAGGCAGCATGAACAGCTGCATACTGATTCAGCCTGCTGGCTTTGTTCTGCTGGGTGGAGCTGGGACTTGTGGAGGAGTGACATCAGACTGGGTGATTGTGAATGCGTTCCAAAAAACAGAAAACTTCCTCATACCTGTGCAACATAACCCTCTCATTTACAGTTAACTATACCAGACTTGCCCACATTTCAGTGAATAAAAATAACAATAATTCTTGAAAATGAAATTTTAAACTGATTTTTAACTGGGTCACTGTCTCCATGCACAACTGGACAGGGATAATTGGACATTCGTATTATTTTTCTAAATGAATTGGACAGGCCTTTCCCCAGGCTCACCACTAGAGGGTAAGAGTCTCTGCTCCGTCACTCTCGCAGCTCGTTTCTGATACTCACACATGACCTACAAATCAGCCGCATCTGAGACAGAAGAGAGGAAACAGAGAAGAGAGAGAGGTGGGGTTTGGAGGGAGCCACGGCTTTTTTCCCTAAATGTTCAGAGCCAAAGAACTTCTTTGTTTCTTTACACGATCCTCCTGCGCAGCTCTGGGACAGCAATTCCTCTTCTTCTTCCTCATCTTCTTCTTAGTAGTAGTAGTAATAGTAGTAGTAGTAGTAGTAGTAGTAGTAGTAGCAGTAGTAGTAGTAATAGTGGTCTAGACTACTAATGTTATTAAAGAAATTACCAATTAATTCAAAAAGCAAAATTAGCCTACTTTTATCAGATATTAGAAGCCAATATAGGGGAAACCCATATAGGAATTTCCCAATATATCACAGATGGACAGCAACGATAAGCACTACATTTACAAACCACTGTGAACCACTTTGTATTATATTTCCTAATTTCACACTCTGTTTCCAAAACTTAATGTCATGCTATATTAAATGGCAAATCCCTGTGGAGGGCTGATAGATGAGCACGGCGTCGGTAGAGGTGATTTGTGTCTGTAATAGATGCTGAGCATGTTTCGGTAACTGGAGGTAATCTAATGCTGCTTTGGTTCCACGCTCGTATCGTTCCTCCGTCTGTGGGTAAAGGGATTAAATTCATATCAGATTTGATAGGTTATCAGTAGCCTAAGGTAACGCTACCTCTGACATTTCAACACTGGAATAGATAAGTAGGCTATATGACAGAAGACAACATGTGTGATATGGACCTGTCACATGGAAGTGATAGGTGCATGAGTGTGTTTGTGTGCATGTGTCACGCGTGTGTGGGGTTATTTGAGACTGTGTGTGCATTTGAATTTGAGAGATTCATGTGTGTGTGTGTGTGTGTATGCTTGCTCATTTTGTGTGTCTGGCTGGAAGGGCAGGCAGGTGGTTGTGTACACACACTCAACACAACGCCTGTGTTGTCTTTTAATCTCAGGAAGCAGAGTAGATTGCAGAGACAGAGATCAGGCTCTTTGAACGTAGCATGAAGAAAGAGACTGCCGTTGATTCTGTTTTTGATGTGCTGCCATTCAGCGGTGCCAGGCAGCATTGTAAAGGAGGAGGTGGCTGTTTAGTGTTAACACGTATACACACACATGCACGCACACACACGCAGCACCACACACACACACACTAGCAGGTGCTATAAATCTATAAATAGCTTCTATACTAAGGTTACACTTAGAGCAGAAAACCAACACTGCATTAAAGAGATCACTGACACATACAGGGCTTACCACTAAATCTAACCAAGGAAAGGGGAGCGAGAGAGAGTGAGAGAGAGAGAAAGAGAGAGAGAGAGAGAGAGAGAGGGAGAGGGAGGGAGGGTCACAGATACGTGACAGAAATTGATAATGCATTCATATTCATTATCCTTCCTCTTGTTCTTTTTCAGAACAGAAGCTGAAGGGCTGGGAGTTGGTAAGGAGCTGTACGTTTTTATACAGTAGAGAACCAAAGCGCGCGCTCTCTCTCTTTCTCTCTCTCTCTCTCCCTCTCTCTCTCTCTCTCTCATACAGTCTCTCCCTGTAGCCGCTGCTTCATGCATCTTTAAAGATGAGAGGGAGGCTCTACTTTCTCACGCCATGTATGACGAGGAGAAGGGAAAAAAAGAGAGATGAAGGATGAGAGAGAAACAGTAGGTAGGGAACTGCCTAACCCACATAGATATTTATATATATATATATAAACCTTAATCACCCTCTCTACGTTCGTCTCTTTTTTTTTTCCTGTGTGTCGTGAGGTATTCCCCAAATCCTACCTCCTCCTGCCCAGCATGTCGTGCCGCTCTCCGTGAATCTCATCAGGATAATTATTCGCGCACAGGCATCCGAAGCACGAGCATCTGCCTCTCCTTCTGTTGACCTCCCCCTGCCTCCCCCTCATCTTTTCTCTTTCCACACTCCCCCACTGCCTCCTCTCCTCTCCTCTCCTCTCTTCTCCTCTCCTCTCCTCTCCTCTCCTCTCCTCTCCTCTCCTCTCTCCTCTACGTTCCAAATATGCCCTTGCCTTCTTGTCTTCTTTGCCTGTCCTTTCCCATCTCCATCATCCCTCCGCCTTCTCCTCCGCCTCTTCTTTCTCCTCTCCTTATGCAGCAAAAACTTTCTCTGCTAACTAGAGCAGCTCTCCTATTCATTAGTCACTTCACAGTCTTTGCAAATTACATACACATTCTGCATACATTTTAGAAAGCAGAAGCAGAAGAGGGCGAAAAAAAAAGCAAGCAAAGATGAAAGGTGATAGAGAGAAAGGGAGAGATTAGTAGAGGATATTGCAGGCAAGATGCCTCAAAGAATAGACAGAGAGGTGGAGAATATTTGCATGTATGATATGTCATATCAAAAGCACTGTGATCAAAGACTTATTCACACCTAGACTGATACGCTATAGCCTTTTTTACAAGGTGGGTGGGCAGTCCATCCCTTTATGCTGCAGTTACAGTACAGAGAGACGGGATAGCAAAGGGAGACATATGCAGCAGCCCATGCAGTTGTGTCTATATGATCTATGCATTAGCAGGACATCCGGCTGCACTACTCATAGTCGTATCATTTTACATGTAGTCACTGTCGGGTGAAACCTCGTATCTCCAAAATGTCAAAACAGCCCTGTTTTTAGCTTGATGACAATGCATTTTTGACATTATCCAATGAGGTTTTGAAAGGGTTTCATAAGCCAAAGACGTCAGAGAAATTTTTAAACCCATAGAGGCGCATGTAATCCTTCAATTGAGACTGAAGGACTCCACGAGGTTTCACACGACAACTTGATATGCAGCTACCGCAGTATAAGCTCTCCATCTGTGTCCTTAATTGCCTTAATGGAATATATATATACATTGCGGTGGTACTGTGTAGACACCTACCGCAGGATCACAATACTTACCGCACAGGATACGGTCAACAGATACTGACCTTGTATTATCACATTTCAGGTGATAGATGTGTCTGTGTAGGTAGAGCCAATCCATTACTAACCAGAGGCACTGCCAGGAATCCAGGAACCATATTAAGGAATGAAGTATGTGGTATCGACTCCCACTTACGAAACCACATGTACTCCTGCTGGCCTGAGAGTGAATCCAGCCGACTCTGTAGACATCTACACCCAATTAAGAAAAAGTAATGTGATCTGCCTACACTCCCTAAGAAAAAAACCAAAATAATATGACAAGTAAGACCATAGATAAACACGGGCCATTTGGTTACTTGGAGGGTACAGCTGTATCACTGGTGATGCAGCCAATCTCTCTTTCTGCCTGTCACCACTGCAAAGTTATTCTTGCCATTTTAAGGTCTGTTGACAGTGCAGACAGCCAGATAAGTAAAAGTCAGCATGGCTAACATCATGACAGGCTGGCAAAAATACAACAGATTTGCTGACGATTCGAAAAACATGTTTTGGAGGGGAATCTGCGAGCGCGAGCACCGAGTGTGTTTATCCCACCTAACCCTGTCTCCTCCTGTGTATATGTATAAGACCATATAACAGCCGCACATTTTGGGACGTCTCCGATGTTGAAGGACTCCTGAATCATCGCCATCTTCCCCTTCCCTACTTGCTTGCCGTTCCTGTTACTTGCAGCGCATCTACTGGCACATTTCTTTGGCACATACTGAGCTATAAATAGCAAAATGCCATCTGCAATGCATCGTTCCACTGGTATGGTGCTTTGAATTGATTCAACTATACAGTATAGTGCGTGCACATTTATGGTGTTGTAGTCAATGTCGATTGCCTTTACTAAGCTCCAGTGTCAGTGTTGATTGACTGATTAATTCTTCAGGGGGTGTTGAGCATATATGCCTTTTTTTTTTTTTTTTTTTTTTTACAGATGAGTGCCATATCATGCATCATAGGACATTACTAGGCATAATGTTTGTAATATAGAAGTTTACCATACCACTTGGACTACCTTTGTCTCAAACAAAGACACTATGATCAGAGAGAGAGAGAGAGAGAGAGAGAGAGAGAGAGAGTCTCAGGCATAGTTAATAGAAGGCACAGTTAATCAAACATCTAATTATGTGCCCATAAAAAGAATAGAGTGGGAGACAACATTACGGAACGGGAGAGTCTTTCACGCATATATAGCACCGAACAGATTCAGATACATTACACTCTGGGTGAAATGTGGGGGGATGGGATCTCATCCTCGTCGCCACAGCAGGGGATACGCAACATGCATATTCAGAGCACTGCGAGTACAGTATGGCATACGGTACGCATATGGAGGCTTTTCAAGGGCAGGTACTGAACCAGGGTCTCTATACTCTAACCCAAAACATAAGGTCATGGAGGATGTCCTTGTCATTTAAAGGGTTTTAAAATCAGATCTAATCTTACTGTAAGTCGCTTACTGTAAGATGCCCTGAGTAAGAGAGTCTGCTAAATGGCTGTAATGTAAATGCAAATGCAGAATAATTACGAGCCATTTATGAAACAGAAGCAGTAGAGAACGGTAGGTCGGGCTTTCTGGGAGGGAGAGAGCGGCAGAGGCATCAATAAGACATCGGCCTGGCTTGGACATATCAATTAAACATCAGTGACTAGTGGGGCGTCGTTCAGATCGCATTCAACACAGACGCAAAATTCTCATACGCCACCAAGATTTCCCTTGCAAGAATAGAGCTGCCTCAATTAGACGTAAATGAATAGGTGATTATGTGCTTTGTGTATGTGTGTGTATGTGTGTGTGTGTGTGTGTGTGTGTGCGCGCGCATTGGGTCTTTCCCCAGAGCGGTTCTGTTCTGTTCCTCTCTCCAAGGTGACGCAGGTTTCCATGGCAGCAACATCAGCCCAGCATCTCTCTCTCTCTCTCTCTCTCTCTCTCTCTCTCTCTTCTCTCTCTCTCTCTCTCTCTCTCTCTCTCTCTCTCTCTCTGCTGCATACATCACACACCACAGTAAGCAGGCCATCAGCCATCATTTACATGGCACAGTTGGTCCTCAGCCAGGCTTTCTCATCTCTGGCAGAGGGAATATATGGAAATGTTAGATGTATCGTCACAACAATGCTATCCTCCTGGATGAATATAGTTTAGATTCCTTCCTCTCCTTCTTGATTTGAGCCTCTTTCTCTTATCATTCTCACCTTGTTCTCCTCTCTGCTTTACTCTGTTACAAAAGAGAAAGACAAACAAACCGAAAGACATTTTGTATTGAGTCAATGAATCTAATTGTATTCCCATTTCTGTGTCATGGACAATTTTGTTTGTTTGTTTGTGCATGTGTGTTTCCATACAGTAGCCCTTCATTTTATGAAGCTACACCAGCCTTTCTATGCAACACCAAACCCATTCTGCTGCTTCAAGTCTTTCTCTCTCGCTGTGTTTTAATTCACCATTCACTGGAGTTTTGCTCTGTTTCTGTTCCCCTCACTCTGCGAAGCGGGATATTGTTTGCATTATTTTCTCAATAGTCTTCATCAGCGCTCCCCTATTCATCCTCTCTTTTCCATTTACTTTGAACAATAAAATGACCCGCCTCAGAATGAAAAAAAGAAGAAAATGGAGAGAGGAGATAGAGCAGTGTAATGTAGGGGAGTGATTTCCATCCCCAGTAGAAATCAATAGACTGAGATCTAACATCTTGGGAATGGCTCTGTGTGTGTGTGTGTGTGTGTGTGTGTGTGTGTGTGTGCGTGCGTGCATGTGTATGTGCGTGTGTGTGTGAATGTGTATGTACATGTGTATGTGTGTGGGTTTATGTGTATTTGTGCATATGCACACTTGTGTTCAAATGTGTGTATACAGTATGCCTGTGTATGTGTATATGTGTGTTTGTGTGTGCGCGCATGTGAGTGCATTCATGTATGTGTGTGTGTGTATAAATGCATGTGTGTGTATGTGTGTGCGTGCGTGTGCAGCTACAGCCAGAGGGTAATCAATACTGACTGTAAGTGATGGCTATAATGGGACCGTGCCTCTGATGGGACACTGCAGTGGTGATGGGGATGTGGAAGGAGTCTATGTGTGTGTGGAAGGGGATAGTGCTGGTATTTGATCCTGTGCGTGTGTGTGTGTGTGTGTGTGTGTGTGTGTGTGTGTGTGTCCTCCAGTGCAGGGCAGCAGACATAGAGGGTGTGGTTGGTAGTGGGCAGACAGGGTCCCTCTCAGTCCTGGGTGTACGATAACAGTAATTCAATTGAGCTGGCGAGCCCTGGCCTCTGGGAATCACAGCCTGTGGGTAAGAGTGTGTTTGTGTGTGTGTGTGTGTGTGTGTGTGTGTGTGTGCATGTGTTTTAGTCATTCGGCAACTTGATCCTCCCAGCTCTCTCCTCAGGTCTGAATGAATAAGTGATCAAGGAGTATAGACTACTCTGTCTGTCTGTATGTGTGTGTGTGTGTGTGTGTGTGTGTGTGTGTGTGTATGTGTTCCATCCTTCCTTTCTTCTTCCTCCCTCCCTTCCTTCCTTCCTTCCTTCCTTCCTTCCTTCTTTCCTTTCTTCCTTCCTAATCTCTAACCCTTTTTTGTACCACCTCATTCACCCACTTCTATCCCCCGTTGCCTTTCCCCCTCCTCCTCATCTTCCTTGCCCTTCACCTCCATGCTCATTTCTCTCAGCTCCACCTTTTCTCTGCGCTCTTATTTTGATTTATTTCTAAATCATCAGGATCCCCAGTAGCCATCGAGGCGACGACCAGTTTTACTGTGGTTCACAGCGACAGCCGAGCGCAGGAAATGTCTTCTCGTCTTATCCTCATTTCCCTCCCTGCCTCTTCGTTCCCCCTCACTCTGTTGAGCCGGTCCTTGGCAGCCGGCCGTCCTCTGTGGGCCAAGCACAAACAAATGGCAGCCTCCCTCAGCAACAGCACGATGCTCTGACACACACACACACACACAGGCATAAGCATGGCAGAACATGGCTCACACACCCATGAACAAGCAAAGGCACATACTGTAGATGCATTGCAAGCGCACATTATGTACACGGACGCACCAGAGCACACAAACATACACACACACAACCACTCATGCATGTTTACCGCAGGTAGAGACACACACAAATACACATGGACACACTCACTCACACACACACACACACACACACACACACACACACTCACCCAACCCTGTGGCTTTATAGAAGTGTAATCCATGGTTTATTATGAACCAGACCCAGGCTCTGCTTATTTGCCCAAAGGAGATTCTGCCATGGCCTGGTTGGACTGGGACAAAGTCATTTAGCCTCCACACACACACACACACACACACACACAGAGTCAGGGTGGGATCAGGCTGAATTAGTGCCAACCAGTCCCAGATTGGGCGCTCATGGTGACAGTGTAATGAGTAGAGACCAATATGTTGCCTGCCTTCTTGCCTCCCTGTTGTCTTTCTGCCTCCTTGCGCGCTCGGCTCCCTCTTCCCTTCATTCCCTGCCTTGGAGCGTCTGACAACCTCCTGCTGTGCCTACTTACAGGATGTGTCTGCCTCCACTGTCATACTGCTTCTCTCCAGCGTATCTGCATTCTGCGAACCCCACTTATCGTTTTGAACAAAAATCTATTCACATTTTAGCAGCATTGTAAAGGTCGTCCTAGAGTTGTGTCTTCTAATTGCGCATAGCTCCTCAGCTCAGAGTTTTGATACAACATTTGATATAACGGTTATTGAAAATGTAATCTATGATGTTAATTATTGTACTGCATGTACTGTATGTCTATGCTGTTTAGCTTGCATCACAGTTGGGGTCAATTCACATTCAGTTTACTCAAATCAGAATCTGAATTGAAACTGAAAATACAAAATATTTCTAAAGTGATATTTGTTTGAATGTCCTTATCTAAAGATTGCGCAGTAAGTGTGAGTGTTGTGTATATTGATTGTTTGAGATAGGAGAGGCTGTGAAATTTTGGGTAACGTATCCCATCCCACATCCACATTCAAAATGGCACCTGATGCCCATATAATGGCTGAGTGAGACCTTTCAAAATTAACTTTCAAATAATCTCATATGAAGGATTCAAATGTGGAATTAGTCTCACAGACAAAATATTTCGAGTTTTTGAATATGAAGAAAATCCACTTCCTAAGTTGACTGAATTAACCCCAAACCTTGCTGCCATGTTTGGATAATAACGTTCTGAATCTCAAAACTAGAATCTTGAATAGATATGTCAAAGAGGGCTGCCATTTAATTAGATAAAGGCACTGAAGTGACATGATCATCACATCTCCCTCTAGTGTTTGATTCAGTCATAAGGTCTGATCTCTGTGACCTGATGATTGAAGCCTTCATATTAGATGATTATTTGAAAGTTTATTTTGAAAGGTCTCACTCAGCCATTGTACGGGCATCCAGTGCCATTTTGAATGTGGATGTGGGATCTGATACTTTACCCAAAAGTACACAACCTCTCGTATCTCAAACAATCAATGTACCCAACACTCATACTTACTGTGCATTCTTTCGATAAGGAGATTTAAACAAACATACTCATTTCACAACTTGAAACAAACGGTTCTTTGCCTGAAGGATTAATTTGACTGTCAAATGAGAAATGAATGGCTCCGTAGAAGCACTTAAAAGATGCACTCTCCTGTGGCATCAAGACTGTCAAATACAGGAGAATATTTTACTTGAATAGTTACACATTTCTTACACGTTACACATGTCTTTAAAAAGCCATGTAGGAACACACAAACCATCTTAGTATACTTGCAGGGATGGACAAAATAACCAAAACACCTAACAATATGTCAAGTACCTAACCTACCTAAGTAAGGCCAGCCTTTGCCTTCAGAATAGCCTCGATCCTCCTTGAATTGCTGTCGTACAAATCGACCACTAGTCTCACCTGTGTGCAGTGGGATATTGGACCATTCTTCAAGAAGCAAAGCCTCCAGTTTCTTGCGGGATGGAGGTGAAAATCTTCTTCAAACTACTTCCCATAAAGGCGCGCTGATGTTTAGATGTGGTGACTGGGGAGGCCATGGAAGGAGTTTGACTTCATCTTAGAGTTGATGAAACCATGTATGTATGGGGGCATTATCATCTTGGAATATGGGAATATCGCAAAGAAAGAGCATGTGCACCATAGTGTACACCTGGTCCTGTATAATGGCCTCACATCCCTTCTACAACCATGCAGTGCAATCATCGGGCCTAATGCCTCCCATGAGATGGCTGCCACACCATTACAGATCCACCATCTTGTTTAACAGCTGGGAAAAAAGAAAATGAAATGAAAGACCATATTACTTTTCCATTGCTCAGTGGTTGAGATTTTGTGCTCCTTACCCCAGGTTATGTGTTATTGTGCACTGGCCTTGGATGTAAGTGTTATCCGAATGCCAGCGCTGCCGTAAATACCGGCTTTGTGGAGCTCACAACATACAGTGTTTGTTGAGACTGTGCCACAGAGGTGTTGATTTAGTTCTGGGTTCAGTTTTCATGCCTTCGGCTATCCTGTTATCCTGTCTGTCTGCTCCTGTTGGTGAGCTTCGACTTGCGACCGCTCTTCCTCTTTACCGATGCAGTTTTTCCATTTTTGGCATATGTCGTCATGATTTTCAAGACTATTCCCTTTGCCACATTAAATAATTTAGCAGTTTTTGTGACTGCTGCACCCACAATTTAGGCACTGACTGTGTTCTCTTTGGACCTCTGTTAGTTGCCTCATGTTGCTTTGAAAGCTATATTAAGAAGTGATGATTCTCAGACTTCTTTTAAATTTGACACATACTGCTAATTGGCATTCGACTTAATATGACTCGCCTGTGTAGCTGCATTTGTAATTGTGATTTAGTTACTTCAAAGTTAAAGTCCTTTTTCATGTTTTTTCCTTTGTCCACTCCCTGTACCCTGCTACCAGTCTCTCTTTATCCCTCTTGGAACTACTAAGTTATTAATTCCGTTTTACAATCTGATGAGCAGAGAAGGAAGTCAAGTAATTGATGTGCAGATGATGAGTATGCACATCATTGGCATGTTTTTCCCACTTATCGCTCTTTCTCAACATATATTTACGTACAATATCACAGAATTTACATAGGCTGTCACACAGCAGACAACTTTCACAGACATGTATTAACCTGTAAGATTTTAGGAGTGTGCAAATAGTAAAACTTGAATTATCCCACCCACCTCCAGGGGCGCTGTTTTGTAGAGTCAGAGAATTTCCCTCAATATGTCAATCAAGTATCTATAATGTATCTCATTACATTATCACATTAAAACTGAAACAGTACATGCTTTCACGGGGTTACGGGTGAATAGAAATATGTATATATAACCGTATAAAGTTTAAGGTGTCCAGCCCAAGAGTGGAAGTCCTTAACTTATTATTAATAAAGCCAACACTCCTGGATGAAACTTTATATTCCAATTTATTTTTCAAATGGCTCCCTTATGTCTACCATTTAATTGAGCTATTCATCATCGTAATTACTAAGATACTTTATGAGTATGGCCTTGTGATGATCTTCTCCAGTGTTTCATTAGTTGAGATCAATTGGGCCTGAGTAACAGACTTGGCCCTGAGGATTCCTTGGTAATCGCTCATAGCGTTATTCATTGCATGGTTGTACATTACATTTATAATTATTACATTAAATGATAAAGCATTTTAATCTAGAGTGACATCTGTGGTGTTGAATCCAACCTGTAAACATGTCAGCTCTTCAAACTGCATTGACATCAACTTAACTATTCAATCCCTATTATACTGTTATTCTATGGCACAGTTCCCTTCCATTGAAAACCTCTGTAGACTAGTAAAGACATGAGATTCAAGGCAGGGTAGGAAAGGGCAAGAACACTCATGAATATGGTTAACATATATGTTATTTTCTATTTGTATACAAGCTGATTCAATTTGTAAACGCGTATGTAGACTGTGTGTGCAGAACTTGAAAATAAATGGCACTTTTACACGTAAAAAATCTTTTTAAAAAGGAACATAGAAGGCCGTCCTGCTTGCAAATCACAAATACTTAAAGTGCTTCGCAAAATGCACAGAGCTCAATAACCATCCACACACTGGCAGGCAATCAGGCAGGAAAGCAGATAAATAACACAACATACACAAATGCAGATGTGCACTCACTCACCCACTCATTCACTCACTCACTCAATCACTCACTCACTCACTCACTCACTCAAGGCTGCCACATTATACTTTAATCCTTACAGACATGCAGCCAGCAAGTACTCCTTTCAGATTGCTGACTGGTTTGT